>NW_026112411.1:0-250709 GCF_024323335.1 Lathyrus oleraceus
TCCTAAAATAAAATATACTGTAAAAAATATTTTATAACAATTGATCATAACTAGAATGAGATAAAACATTAATAAAAATGGAATTACATGTATTGTAACTTCTAAACTAATAAATATGTTAATTTACTTGTTTCAATTTATTAATTTATTGCGATTTTACCATAAAGAGCAACACTAGACTATACCAGCTTTATAGACCATTTATGGGACTTCTCCATTCGACCAAAGAGGCTAATGCTGCCCCTGGAATTACTCCCATCCAACTATACCTGAAGAGAGAGACAATGCTAACGACCGAATATGCATGAAGAGTAGATGCCTAAGAAAATATATAATTATTATTAAATATGTCTTTTCAATTTTTATTAAATATATGTGCGTGCATGCACAGTTTGAGTAATACTATTCTAATCACTACTAATAAAGGACAAATAAAATTTAGATCGGTTGTGTTTATCATAAATATGAACAAGACACTGGATGATGCTTGGAAAACTAAGAAATGTAGTGTTTCTCATTTTCAAAATTTTATTTAAGGATTAAGTAATGATAGGTGCGTCATTCATTTTTCTCCTCTGGGTTGTTCAAGCGATGTCCTTGGAGTGGTCTCTTTAGTATTGGTATTATCTCGACTCTTGCCCATACCATAACATCGAGACCGAAGCACATTATCAGAGCTCCTTTCAGGATATAACAAATTTATATTCAATTAGTATATTTTAATCAAATAAAAACTCTAAAAGTTTTTTTTATTTCATTAATATCTAGTTTATATATTACTTTCTCGCAAATTCGGCTTGACAAGAAGAATACATCCAATTATACTCACTAAATCATACCTAGAGAACTAAAGTTCGTAACAAAACCAGACCTCGGTTTTCATTACTATCCCTAGAAGAAAATAGGAAAGTCCTTAAAATAAAATATACTGTAAAAAATAATTTATAACAATTTGATCATAACTAGAATGGATAAACATTAATAAAAATGGAATTACATGTATATGTAACTTCTAAACTAATAAATATGTTATTTAACTTGTTTCAAATTTATTAATTTTATTGCGATTTTACCATATAAAGCAAACACTAGACTTATACCAGCATTTATAGACCATATTATGGGACTTCTCCATTCGACCAAAGAGGCTAATGCTGCCCCTGGAATTACTCCCATCCAACTTATACCTGAAGAGAGAGACAATGCTAACGACCGATATGCATGAAGAGTAGATGCCTAAAAAAATATAATTATATTAATATTAAATATGTCTTTTCAATTTTTAGTAAATATATGTGCGTGCATGCACAAGTTTGAGTAATACTATTCTAATCACTACTAATAAAAGGACAAATAAAATTTAGATCGGTTGTGTTTATCATAAATATGAACAAGACACTGATGATGCTTGGAAAAGTAAGAAATCTGTGTTTCTCATTTTCAAAATTTTATTTAAGGATTAAGTAATGATAGGTGCATCATTCATCTTTCTCCTCTGGGTTGTTCAAGCGATGTCCTTGGAGTGGTCTCTTTAGTATTGGTATTATCTCGACTCTTGCCCATACCATAACTCCGAGACCGAAGCACATTATCAGAGCTCCTTTCAGGATAAACAAATTTATATTCAATTAGTATATTTTAATCAAATAAAACCTCTAAAAGTTTATTTATTTCATTAATATCTAGTTTATATAATTACTTTCTCGCAAATTCGGCTTGACAAGAAGAATACATCCAATTATACTCACTAATATCATACCTAGAGAACTAAAGGTCGTAACAAAAACCAGACCTCGGGTTTCATTACTATCCCTAGAAGAAATAGGAAAGTCCTTAAAATAAAATATACTGTAAAAAATAATTTTATAACATTTGATCATAACTAGAATGAGATAAAACATAATAAAAATGGAATTACATGTATATGTAACTTCTAAACTAATAATATGTTAATTTAACTTGTTTCAAATTTATTAATTTTATTGCGATTTTACCATATAAAGAGCAAACACTAGACTTATACCAGCATTTATAGACCATATTATGGGACTTCTCCATTCGACCAAATAGGCTAATGCTGCCCCTGGAATTACTCCCATCCAACTTATACCTGAAGAGAGAGAATGCTAACGACCGGATATGCATGAAGAGTAGATGCCTAAGAAAATATATAATTAATAATATTAAATATGTCTTTTCAATTTTTAGTAATATATGTGCGTGCATGCACAAGTTTGAGTAATACTATTCTAATCACTACTAATAAAAGGACAATAAAATTTAGATCGGTTGTGTTTATCATAAATATGAACAAGACACTGGATGATGCTTGGAAAAGTAAAAATCTAGTGTTTCTCATTTTCAAAATTTTATTTAAGGATTAAGTAATGATAGGTGCATCATTCATCTTTCTCCTCTGGTTGTTCAAGCGATGTCCTTGGAGTGGTCTCTTTAGTATTGGTATTATCTCGACTCTTGCCCATACCATAACTCCGAGACCGAAGCACATTATCAGAGCTCCTTTCAGGATATAACAAATTTATATTCAATTAGTATATTTTAATCAAATAAAACTCTAAAAGTTTTATTTATTTCATTAATATCTAGTTTATATAATTACTTTCTCGCAAATTCGGCTTGACAAGAAGAATACATCCATTATACTCACTAATATCATACCTAGAGAACTAAAGGTCGTAACAAAAACCAGACCTCGGGTTTTCATTACTATCCCTAGAAGAAAATAGAAAGTCCTTAAAATAAAATATACTGTAAAAAATATTTTATAACAATTTGATCATAACTAGAATGAGATAAAACATTAATAAAAATGGAATTACATGTATATGTAACTTCTAAACTAAAAATATGTTAATTTAACTTGTTTCGAATTTATTAATTTTTGCGATTTTCCATATAAAGAGCAAACACTAGACTTATACCAGCATTTATAGACCATATTATGGGACTTCTCCATTCGACCAAAGAGGCTAATGCTGCCCCTGGAATTACTCCCATCCAACTTATACCTGAAGAGAGAGACAATGCTAACGACCGAATATGCATGAAGAGTAGATGCCTAAGAAAATATATAATTATATTAATATTAAATGTCTTTTCAATTTTTATTAAATATTGTGCGTGCATGCACAAGTTTGAGTAATACTATTCTAATCACTACTAATAAAAGGACAAAAAATTTAGATCGGTTGTGTTTATCATAAATATGAACAAGACACTGGATGATGCTTGGAAAGTAAGAAATCTAGTGTTTCTCCCATTTTCAAAATTTTATTTAAGGATTAAGTTATGATAGGTGCATCATTCATCTTTCTCCTCTGGGTTGTTCAAGCGATGTCCTTGGAGTGGTCTCTTTAGTATTGGTATTATCTCGACTCTTGCCCATACCATAACTCCGAGACCGAAGCACATTATCAGAGCTCCTTTCAGGATATAACAATTTATATTCAATTAGTATATTTTAATCAAATAAAAACTCTAAAAGTTTTATTTATTTCATTAATATCTAGTTTATATAATTACTTTCTCGCAAATTCGGCTTGACAAGAATACATCCAATTATACTCACTAATATCATACCTAGAGAACTAAAGGTCGTAACAAAAACCAGACCTCGGGTTTTCATTACTATCCCTAGAAGAAAATAGGAAAGTCCTTAAAAAAATATACTGTAAAAATAATTTTATAACAATTTGATCATAACTAGAATGAGATAAAACATTAATAAAAATGGAATTACATGTATATGTAACTTCTAAACTAATAAATATGTAATTTAACTTGTTTCGAATTTATTAATTTATTGCGATTTTACCATATAAAGAGCAAACACTAGACTTATACCAGCATTTATAGACCATATTATGGGACTTCTCCATTCGACCAAAGAGGCTAATGCTGCCCTGGAATTACTCTCATCCCACTTATACCTGAAGAGAGAGACAATGCTAACGACCGGATATGCATGAAGAGTAGATGCCTAAGAAATATATATAATTAATTAATATTAAATATGTTTTTTCAATTTTTAGTAATATATGTGCGTGCATGCACAAGTTTGAGTAATACTATTCTAATCACTACTAATAAAGGACCAATAAAATTTAGATCGGTTGTGTTTATCATAAATATGAACAAGACACTGGATGATGCTTGGAAAAGTAAGAAATCTAGTGTTTCTCATTTTCAAAATTTTATTTAAGGATTAAGTAATGATAGGTGCATCATTCATCTTTCTCCTCTGGGTTGTTCAAGCGATGTCCTTGAAGTGGTCTCTTTAGTATTGGTATTATCTCGACTCTTGCCCATACCATAACTCCGAGACCGAAGCACATTATCAGAGCTCCTTTCAGGATATAACAAATTTATATTCAATTAATATATTTTATTCAAATAAAAACTCTAAAAGTTTTATTTATTTCATTAATATCTAGTTTATATAATTACTTTTTCTGCAAATTCGGCTTGACAAGAAGAATACATCCAATTATACTCACTAATATCATACCTAGAGAACTAAAGGTCGTAACAAAAACCAGACCTCGGGTTTTCATTACTATCCCTAGAAGAAATAAAAGTCCTTAAAATAAAATATACTGTAAAAAATAATTTTATAACAATTTGATCATAACTAGAATGAGATAAAACATTAATAAAAATGGAATTACATGTATATGTAACTTCTAAACTAATAAATATGTTAATTTAACTTGTTTCGAATTTGTTAATTTCATTGCGATTTTACCATATAAAGAGCAAACACTAGACTTATACCAACATTTATAGACCATATTATGGGACTTCCACATTCGACCAAAGAGGCTAATGTTGCCCCTGGAATTACTCTCATCCAACTTATACCTGAAGAGAGAGAAAATGTTAACGACCGGATATGCATGAAGAGTAGATGCCTAAGAAAATATATAATTATATTAATATTAAATATATTTTTTCAATTTTTAGTAAATACATGTGCGTGCATGCACAAGTTTGAGTAATACTATTCTAATCACTACTAATAAAAGGACCAATAAAATTTAGATCGGTTGTGTTTATCATAAATATGAACAAGACACTGGATGATGCTTGGAAAAGTAAGAAATCTAGTGTTTCTCATTTTCAAAATTTTATTTAAGGATTAAGTAATGATAGGTGCATCATTCATCTTTCTCCTCTGGGTTGTTCAAGCGATGTCCTTGAAGTGGTCTCTTTAGTATTGGTATTATCTCGACTCTTGGCCATACCATAACTCCGAGACGGAAGCACATTATCAGAGCTCCTTTCAGGATATAACAAATTTATGTTCAATTAATATATTTTATTCAAATAAAAACTCTAAAAGTTTTATTTATTTCATTAATATCTAGTTTATATGATTACTTTCTTGCAAATTCGACTTGACAAGAAGAATACATCCAATTATACTCACTAATATCATACCTAGAGAATTAAAGGTCGTAACAAAAACCAGACCTCGGGTTTTCATTACTATCCCTAGCAGAAAATAAGAAAGTCCTTAAAATAAAATATACTGTAAAAAATAATTTTATAACAATTTGATCATAACTAGAATGAGATAAAACATTAATAAAAATGGAATTACATGTATATGTAACTTCTAAACTAATAAATATGTTAATTTAACTTGTTTCAAATTTATTAATTTTATTGCGATTTTACCATATAAAGAGCAAACACTAGACTTAACCCAGCATTTATAGACCATATTATGGGACTTCTCCATTCGACCAAAGAGGCTAATGCTGCCCCTGGAATTACTCCCATCCAACTTATACCTGAAGAGAGAGACAATGCTAACGACCGAATATGCATGAAGAGTAGATGCCTAAGAAAATATATAATTATATTAATATTAAATATGTCTTTTCAATTTTTATTAAATATATGTGCGTGCATGCACAAGTTTGAGTAATACTATTCTAATCACTACTAATAAAAGGACAAATAAAATTTAGATCGGTTGTGTTTATCATAAATATGAATAAGACACTGGATGAAAAGTAAGAAATCTAGTGTTTCTCATTTTCAAAATTTTATTTAAGGATTAAGTAATGATAGGTGCATCATTCATCTTTCTCCTCTGGGTTGTTCAAGCGATGTCCTTGGAGTGGTCTCTTTAGTATTGGTATTATCTCGACTCTTGCCCATACCATAACTCCGAACCGAAGCACATTATCAGAGTCCTTTCAGGATATAACAAATTTATATTCAATTAGTATATTTTAATCAAATGAAACCTCTAAAAGTTTTATTTATTTCATTAATATCTAGTTTATATAATTACTTTCTCGCAAATTCGGCTTGACAAGAAGAATACATCCAATTATACTCACTAATATCATACCTAGAGAACTAAAGGTCGTAACAAAACCAGACCTCGGGTTTTCATTACTATCCCTAGAAGAAAATAGGAAAGTCCTTAAAATAAAATATACTGTAAAAAATAATTTTATAACAATTTGATCATAACTAGAATGAGATAAAACATTAATAAAAATGGAATTACATGTATATGTAACTTCTAAACTAATAAATATGTTAATTTAACTTGTTTCAAATTTATTAATTTTATTGCGATTTTACCATATAAAGAGCAAACACTAGACTTATACCAGCATTTATAGACCATATTATGGGACTTCTCCATTCGACCAAAGAGGGTAATGTTGCCCCTGGAATTACTCCCATCCAACTTATACCTGAAGAGAGAGACAATGCTAACGACCGAATATGCATGAAGAGTAGATGCCTAAGAAAATATATAATTATATTAATATTAAATATGTCTTTTCAATTTTTATTAAATATATGTGCGTGCATGCACAAGTTTGAGTAATACTATTCTAATCACTACTAATAAAAGGACCAATAAAATTTAGATCGGTTGTGTTTATCATAAATATGAACAAGACACTGGATGATGCTTGGAAAAGTAAGAAATCTAGTGTTTCTCATTTTCAAAATTTTATTTAAGGATTAAGTAATGATAGGTGCATCATTCATCTTTCTCCTCTGGGTTGTTCAAGCGATGTCCTTGGAGTGGTCTCTTTAGTATTGGTATTATCTCGACTCTTGGCCATACCATAACTCCGAGACGGAAGCACATTATCAGAGCTCCTTTCAGGATATAACAAATTTATGTTCAATTAATATATTTTATTCAAATAAAAACTCTAAAAGTTTTATTTATTTCATTAATATCTAGTTTATATGATTACTTTCTTGCAAATTCGACTTGACAAGAAGAATACATCCAATTATACTCACTAATATCATACCTAGAGAACTAAAGGTCGTAACAAAAACCAGACCTCGGGTTTTCATTACTATCCCTAGCAGAAAATAGGAAAGTCCTTAAAATAAAATATACTGTAAAAAATAATTTTATAACAATTTGATCATAACTAGAATGAGATAAAACATTAATAAAAATGGAATTACATGTATATGTAACTTCTAAACTAATAAATATGTTAATTTAACTTGTTTCAAATTTATTAATTTTATTGCGATTTTACCATATAAAGAGCAAACACTAGACTTAAACCAGCATTTATAGACCATATTATGGGACTTCTCCATTCGACAAAAGAGGTTAATGTTGCCCTTGGAATTACTCCGATCCAACTTATACCTGAAGAGACAGACAATGCTAACGACCGAATATGCATGAAGAGTAGATGCCTAAGAAAATATATAATTATATTAATATTAAATATGTCTTTTCAATTTTTATTAAATATATGTGCGTGCATGCACAAGTTTGAGTAATACTATTCTAATCACTACTAATAAAAGGACAAATAAAATTTAGATCGGTTGTGTTTATCATAAATATGAACAAGACACTGGATGATGCTTGGAAAAGTAAGAAATCTAGTGTTTCTCATTTTCAAAATTTTATTTAAGGATTAAGTAATGATAGATGCATCATTCATCTTTCTCCTCTGGGTTGTTCAAGCGATGTCCTTGAAGTGGTCTCTTTAGTATTGGAATTATCTCGACTCTTGCCTATACCATAACTCCGAGACCGAAGCACATTATCAGAGCTCCTTTCAGGATATAACAAATTTATATTCAATTAGTATATTTTAATCAAATAAAAACTCTAAAAGTTTTATTTATTTCATTAATATCTAGTTTATATAATTACTTTCTCGCAAATTCGGCTTGACAAGAAGAATACATCCAATTATACTCACTAATATCATACCTAGAGAACTAAAGGTCGTAACAAAAACCAGACCTCGGGTTTTCATTACTATCCCTAGAAGAAAATAGGAAAGTCCTTAAAATAAAATATACTGTAAAAAATAATTTTATAACAATTTGATCATAACTAGAATGAGATAAAACATTAATAAAAATGGAATTACATGTATATGTAACTTCTAAACTAATAAATATGTTAATTTAACTTGTTTCAAATTTATTAATTTTATTGCGATTTTACCATATAAAGAGCAAACACTAGACTTAACCCAGCATTTATAGACCATATTATGGGACTTCTCCATTCGACCAAAGAGGCTAATGCTGCCCCTGGAATTACTCCCATCCAACTTATACCTGAAGAGAGAGACAATGCTAACGACCGAATATGCATGAAGAGTAGATGCCTAAGAAAATATATAATTATATTAATATTAAATATGTCTTTTCAATTTTTATTAAATATATGTGCGTGCATGCACAAGTTTGAGTAATACTATTCTAATCACTACTAATAAAAGGACAAATAAAATTTAGATCGGTTGTGTTTATCATAAATATGAATAAGACACTGGATGAAAAGTAAGAAATCTAGTGTTTCTCATTTTCAAAATTTTATTTAAGGATTAAGTAATGATAGGTGCATCATTCATCTTTCTCCTCTGGGTTGTTCAAGCGATG
Organism: Lathyrus oleraceus; assembly: GCF_024323335.1. Lineage (NCBI taxonomy): Eukaryota > Viridiplantae > Streptophyta > Magnoliopsida > Fabales > Fabaceae > Lathyrus > Lathyrus oleraceus. Next base: position 8,935 of record NW_026112411.1, read on the forward strand.
TCCTTGGAGTGGTCTCTTTAGTATTGGTATTATCTCGACTCTTGCCCATACCATAACTCCGAGACCGAAGCACATTATCAGAGCTCCTTTCAGGATATAACAAATTTATATTCAATTAGTATATTTTAATTCAAATAAAAACTCTAAAAGTTTTATTTATTTCATTAATATCTAGTTTATATAATTACTTTCTCGCAAATTCGGCTTGACAAGAAGAATACATCCAATTATACTCACTAATATCATACCTAGAGAACTAAAGGTCGTAACAAAAACCAGACCTCGGGTTTTCATTACTATCCCTAGAAGAAAATAGGAAAGTCCTTAAAATAAAATATACTGTAAAAAATAATTTTATAACAATTTGATCATAACTAGAATGAGATAAAACATTAATAAAAATGGAATTACATGTATATGTAACTTCTAAACTAATAAATATGTTAATTTAACTTGTTTCAAATTTATTAATTTTATTGCGATTTTACCATATAAAGAGCAAACACTAGACTTATACCAGCATTTATAGACCATATTATGCGACTTCTCCATTCGACCAAAGAGGCTAATGCTGCCCCTGGAATTACTCCCATCCAACTTATACCTGAAGAGAGAGACAATGCTAACGACCGAATATGCATGAAGAGTAGATGCCTAAGAAAATATATAATTATATTAATATTAAATATGTCTTTTCAATTTTTATTAAATATATGTGCGTGCATGCACAAGTTTGAGTAATACTATTCTAATCACTACTAATAAAAGGACAAGTAAAATTTAGATCGGTTGTGTTTATCATAAATATGAACAAGACACTGGATGATGCTTGGAAAACTAAGAAATGTAGTGTTTCTCATTTTCAAAATTTTATTTAAGGATTAAGTAATGATAGGTGCATCATTCATCTTTCTCCTCTGGGTTGTTCAAGCGATGTCCTTGGAGTGGTCTCTTTAGTATTGGTATTATCTCGACTCTTGCCCATACCATAACTCCGAAACCGAAGCACATTATCAAAGTTCCTATCAGGATATAACAAATTTATATTCAATTAGTATATTTTAATTAAATGAAACCTCTAAAAGTTTTATTTATTTCATTAATATCTAGTTTATATAATTACTTTCTCGCAAATTCGGCTTGACAAGAAGAATACATCCAATTATACTCACTAATATCATACCTAGAGAACTAAAGGTCGTAACAAAAACCAGACCTCGGGTTTTCATTACTATCCCTAGAAGAAAATAGGAAAGTCCTTAAAATAAAATATACTGTAAAAAATAATTTTATAACAATTTGATCATAACTAGAATGAGATAAAACATTAATAAAAATGGAATTACATGTATATGTAACTTCTAAACTAATAAATATGTTAATTTAACTTGTTTCGAATTTATTAATTTTATTGCGATTTTACCATATAAAGAGCAAACACTAGACTTATACCAGCATTTATAGACCATATTATGGGACTTCTCCATTCGACCAAAGAGGCTAATGCTGCCCCTGGAATTACTCCCATCCAACTTATACCTGAAGAGAGAGACAATGCTAACGACCGGATATGCATGAAGAGTAGATGCCTAAGAAAATATATAATTATATTAATATTAAATATGTCTTTTCAATTTTAGTAAATATATGTGCGTGCATGCACAAGTTTGAGTAATACTATTCTAATCACTACTAATAAAAGGACCAATAAAATTTAGATCGGTTGTGTTTATCATAAATATGAACAAGACACTGGATGATGCTTGGAAAAGTAAGAAATCTAGTGTTTCTCATTTTCAAAATTTTATTTAAGGATTAAGTAATGATAGGTGCATCATTCATCTTTCTCCTCTGGGTTGTTCAAGCGATGTCCTTGGAGTGGTCTCTTTAGTATTGGTATTATCTCGACTCTTGCCCATACCATAACTCCGAGACCGAAGCACATTATCAGAGCTCCTTTCAGGATATAACAAATTTATATTCAATTAGTATATTTTAATCAAATAAAAACTCTAAAAGTTTTATTTATTTCATTAATATCTAGTTTATATAATTACTTTCTCGCAAATTCGGCTTGACAAGAAGAATACATCCAATTATACTCACTAATATCATACCTAGAGAACTAAAGGTCGTAACAAAAACCAGACCTCGGGTTTTCATTACTATCCCTAGAAGAAAATAGGAAAGTCCTTAAAATAAAATATACTGTAAAAAATAATTTTATAACAATTTGATCATAACTAGAATGAGATAAAACATTAATAAAAATGGAATTACATGTATATGTAACTTCTAAACTAATAAATATGTTAATTTAACTTGTTTCGAATTTATTAATTTATTGCGATTTTTCCATATAAAGAGCAAACACTAGACTTATACCAGCATTTATAGACCATATTATGGGACTTCTCCATTCGACCAAAGAGGCTAATGCTGCCCCTGGAATTACTCCCATCCAACTTATACCTGAAGAGAGAGACAATGCTAACGACCGGATATGCATGAAGAGTAGATGCCTAAGAAAATATATAATTATATTAATATTAAATATGTCTTTTCAATTTTTAGTAAATATATGTGCGTGCATGCACAAGTTTGAGTAATACTATTCTAATCACTACTAATAAAAGGACCAATAAAATTTAGATCGGTTGTGTTTATCATAAATATGAACAAGACACTGGATGATGCTTGGAAAAGTAAGAAATCTAGTGTTTCTCATTTTCAAAATTTTATTTAAGGATTAAGTAATGATAGGTGCATCATTCATCTTTCTCCTCTGGGTTGTTCAAGCGATGTCCTTGGAGTGGTCTCTTTAGTATTGGTATTATCTCGACTCTTGCCCATACCATAACTCCGAGACCGAAGCACATTATCAGAGCTCCTTTCAGGATATAACAAATTTATATTCAATTAGTATATTTTAATCAAATAAAAACTCTAAAAGTTTTATTTATTTCATTAATATCTAGTTTATATAATTACTTTCTCGCAAATTCGGCTTGACAAGAAGAATACATCCAATTATACTCACTAATATCATACCTAGAGAACTAAAGGTCGTAACAAAAACCAGACCTCGGGTTTTCATTACTATCCCTAGAAGAAAATAGGAAAGTCCTTAAAATAAAATATACTGTAAAAAATAATTTTATAACAATTTGATCATAACTAGAATGAGATAAAACATTAATAAAAATGGAATTACATGTATATGTAACTTCTAAACTAATAAATATGTTAATTTAACTTGTTTCGAATTTATTAATTTTATTGCGATTTTACCATATAAAGAGCAAACACTAGACTTATACCAGCATTTATAGACCATATTATGGGACTTCTCCATTCGACCAAAGAGGCTAATGCTGCCCCTGGAATTACTCCCATCCAACTTATACCTGAAGAGAGAGACAATGCTAACGACCGGATATGCATGAAGAGTAGATGCCTAAGAAAATATATAATTATATTAATATTAAATATGTCTTTTCAATTTTTAGTAAATATATGTGCGTGCATGCACAAGTTTGAGTAATACTATTCTAATCACTACTAATAAAAGGACCAATAAAATTTAGATCGGTTGTGTTTATCATAAATATGAACAAGACACTGGATGATGCTTGGAAAAGTAAGAAATCTAGTGTTTCTCATTTTCAAAATTTTATTTAAGGATTAAGTAATGATAGGTGCGTCATTCATCTTTCTCCTCTGGGTTGTTCAAGCGATGTCCTTGGAGTGGTCTCTTTAGTATTGGTATTATCTCGACTCTTGCCCATACCATAACTCCGAGACCGAAGCACATTATCAGAGCTCCTTTCAGGATATAACAAATTTATATTCAATTAGTATATTTTAATCAAATAAAAACTCTAAAAGTTTTATTTATTTCATTAATATCTAGTTTATATAATTACTTTCTCGCAAATTCGGCTTGACAAGAAGAATACATCCAATTATACTCACTAATATCATACCTAGAGAACTAAAGGTCGTAACAAAAACCAGACCTCGGGTTTTCATTACTATCCCTAGAAGAAAATAGGAAAGTCCTTAAAATAAAATATACTGTAAAAAATAATTTTATAACAATTTGATCATAACTAGAATGAGATAAAACATTAATAAAAATGGAATTACATGTATATGTAACTTCTAAACTAATAAATATGTTAATTTAACTTGTTTCGAATTTATTAATTTTATTGCGATTTTTCCATATAAAGAGCAAACACTAGACTTATACCAGCATTTATAGACCATATTATGGGACTTCTCCATTCGACCAAAGAGGCTAATGCTGCCCCTGGAATTACTCCCATCCAACTTATACCTGAAGAGAGAGACAATGCTAACGACCGGATATGCATGAAGAGTAGATGCCTAAGAAAATATATAATTATATTAATATTAAATATGTCTTTTCAATTTTTAGTAAATATATGTGCGTGCATGCACAAGTTTGAGTAATACTATTCTAATCACTACTAATAAAAGGACCAATAAAATTTAGATCGGTTGTGTTTATCATAAATATGAACAAGACACTGGATGATGCTTGGAAAAGTAAGAAATCTAGTGTTTCTCATTTTCAAAATTTTATTTAAGGATTAAGTAATGATAGGTGCGTCATTCATCTTTCTCCTCTGGGTTGTTCAAGCGATGTCCTTGGAGTGGTCTCTTTAGTATTGGTATTATCTCGACTCTTGCCCATACCATAACTCCGAGACCGAAGCACATTATCAGAGCTCCTTTCAGGATATAACAAATTTATATTCAATTAGTATATTTTTCAAATAAAAACTCTAAAAGTTTTATTTATTTCATTAATATCTAGTTTATATAATTACTTTCTCGCAAATTCGGCTTGACAAGAAGAATACATCCAATTATACTCACTAATATCATACCTAGAGAACTAAAGGTCGTAACAAAAACCAGACCTCGGGTTTTCATTACTATCCCTAGAAGAAAATAGGAAAGTCCTTAAAATAAAATATACTGTAAAAAATAATTTTATAACAATTTGATCATAACTAGAATGAGATAAAACATTAATAAAAATGGAATTACATGTATATGTAACTTCTAAACTAATAAATATGTTAATTTAACTTGTTTCGAATTTATTAATTTTATTGCGATTTTACCATATAAAGAGCAAACACTAGACTTATACCAGCATTTATAGACCATATTATGGGACTTCTCCATTCGACCAAAGAGGCTAATGCTGCCCCTGGAATTACTCCCATCCAACTTATACCTGAAGAGAGAGACAATGCTAACGACCGGATATGCATGAAGAGTAGATGCCTAAGAAAATATATAATTATATTAATATTAAATATGTCTTTTCAATTTTTAGTAAATATATGTGCGTGCATGCACAAGTTTGAGTAATACTATTCTAATCACTACTAATAAAAGGACCAATAAAATTTAGATCGGTTGTGTTTATCATAAATATGAACAAGACACTGGATGATGCTTGGAAAAGTAAGAAATCTAGTGTTTCTCATTTTCAAAATTTTATTTAAGGATTAAGTAATGATAGGTGCATCATTCATCTTTCTCCTCTGGGTTGTTCAAGCGATGTCCTTGGAGTGGTCTCTTTAGTATTGGTATTATCTCGACTCTTGCCCATACCATAACTCCGAGACCGAAGCACATTATCAGAGCTCCTTTCAGGATATAACAAATTTATATTCAATTAGTATATTTTAATCAAATAAAAACTCTAAAAGTTTTATTTATTTCATTAATATCTAGTTTATATAATTACTTTCTCGCAAATTCGGCTTGACAAGAAGAATACATCCAATTATACTCACTAATATCATACCTAGAGAACTAAAGGTCGTAACAAAAACCAGACCTCGGGTTTTCATTACTATCCCTAGAAGAAAATAGGAAAGTCCTTAAAATAAAATATACTGTAAAAAATAATTTTATAACAATTTGATCATAACTAGAATGAGATAAAACATTAATAAAAATGGAATTACATGTATATGTAACTTCTAAACTAATAAATATGTTAATTTAACTTGTTTCGAATTTATTAATTTTATTGCGATTTTTCCATATAAAGAGCAAACACTAGACTTATACCAGCATTTATAGACCATATTATGGGACTTCTCCATTCGACCAAAGAGGCTAATGCTGCCCCTGGAATTACTCCCATCCAACTTATACCTGAAGAGAGAGACAATGCTAACGACCGGATATGCATGAAGAGTAGATGCCTAAGAAAATATATAATTATATTAATATTAAATATGTCTTTTCAATTTTTAGTAAATATATGTGCGTGCATGCACAAGTTTGAGTAATACTATTCTAATCACTACTAATAAAAGGACCAATAAAATTTAGATCGGTTGTGTTTATCATAAATATGAACAAGACACTGGATGATGCTTGGAAAAGTAAGAAATCTAGTGTTTCTCATTTTCAAAATTTTATTTAAGGATTAAGTAATGATAGGTGCGTCATTCATCTTTCTCCTCTGGGTTGTTCAAGCGATGTCCTTGGAGTGGTCTCTTTAGTATTGGTATTATCTCGACTCTTGCCCATACCATAACTCCGAGACCGAAGCACATTATCAGAGCTCCTTTCAGGATATAACAAATTTATATTCAATTAGTATATTTTAATCAAATAAAAACTCTAAAAGTTTTATTTATTTCATTAATATCTAGTTTATATAATTACTTTCTCGCAAATTCGGCTTGACAAGAAGAATACATCCAATTATACTCACTAATATCATACCTAGAGAACTAAAGGTCGTAACAAAAACCAGACCTCGGGTTTTCATTACTATCCCTAGAAGAAAATAGGAAAGTCCTTAAAATAAAATATACTGTAAAAAATAATTTTATAACAATTTGATCATAACTAGAATGAGATAAAACATTAATAAAAATGGAATTACATGTATATGTAACTTCTAAACTAATAAATATGTTAATTTAACTTGTTTCGAATTTATTAATTTTATTGCGATTTTACCATATAAAGAGCAAACACTAGACTTATACCAGCATTTATAGACCATATTATGGGACTTCTCCATTCGACCAAAGAGGCTAATGCTGCCCCTGGAATTACTCCCATCCAACTTATACCTGAAGAGAGAGACAATGCTAACGACCGGATATGCATGAAGAGTAGATGCCTAAGAAAATATATAATTATATTAATATTAAATATGTCTTTTCAATTTTTAGTAAATATATGTGCGTGCATGCACAAGTTTGAGTAATACTATTCTAATCACTACTAATAAAAGGACCAATAAAATTTAGATCGGTTGTGTTTATCATAAATATGAACAAGACACTGGATGATGCTTGGAAAAGTAAGAAATCTAGTGTTTCTCATTTTCAAAATTTTATTTAAGGATTAAGTTATGATAGGTGCGTCATTCATCTTTCTCCTCTGGGTTGTTCAAGCGATGTCCTTGGAGTGGTCTCTTTAGTATTGGTATTATCTCGACTCTTGCCCATACCATAACTCCGAGACCGAAGCACATTATCAGAGCTCCTTTCAGGATATAACAAATTTATATTCAATTAGTATATTTTAATCAAATAAAAACTCTAAAAGTTTTATTTATTTCATTAATATCTAGTTTATATAATTACTTTCTCGCAAATTCGGCTTGACAAGAAGAATACATCCAATTATACTCACTAATATCATACCTAGAGAACTAAAGGTCGTAACAAAAACCAGACCTCGGGTTTTCATTACTATCCCTAGAAGAAAATAGGAAAGTCCTTAAAATAAAATATACTGTAAAAAATAATTTTATAACAATTTGATCATAACTAGAATGAGATAAAACATTAATAAAAATGGAATTACATGTATATGTAACTTCTAAACTAATAAATATGTTAATTTAACTTGTTTCGAATTTATTAATTTTATTGTGATTTTCCATATAAAGAGCAAACACTAGACTTATACCAGCATTTATAGACCATATTATGGGACTTCTCCATTCGACCAAAGAGGCTAATGCTGCCCCTGGAATTACTCCCATCCAACTTATACCTGAAGAGAGAGACAATGCTAACGACCGGATATGCATGAAGAGTAGATGCCTAAGAAAATATATAATTATATTAATATTAAATATGTCTTTTCAATTTTTAGTAAATATATGTGCGTGCATGCACAAGTTTGAGTAATACTATTCTAATCACTACTAATAAAAGGACCAATAAAATTTAGATCGGTTGTGTTTATCATAAATATGAACAAGACACTGGATGATGCTTGGAAAAGTAAGAAATCTAGTGTTTCTCATTTTCAAAATTTTATTTAAGGATTAAGTTATGATAGGTGCGTCATTCATCTTTCTCCTCTGGGTTGTTCAAGCGATGTCCTTGGAGTGGTCTCTTTAGTATTGGTATTATCTCGACTCTTGCCCATACCATAACTCCGAGACCGAAGCACATTATCAGAGCTCCTTTCAGGATATAACAAATTTATATTCAATTAGTATATTTTAATCAAATAAAAACTCTAAAAGTTTTATTTATTTCATTAATATCTAGTTTATATAATTACTTTCTCGCAAATTCGGCTTGACAAGAAGAATACATCCAATTATACTCACTAATATCATACCTAGAGAACTAAAGGTCGTAACAAAAACCAGACCTCGGGTTTTCATTACTATCCCTAGAAGAAAATAGGAAAGTCCTTAAAATAAAATATACTGTAAAAAATAATTTTATAACAATTTGATCATAACTAGAATGAGATAAAACATTAATAAAAATGGAATTACATGTATATGTAACTTCTAAACTAATAAATATGTTAATTTAACTTGTTTCGAATTTATTAATTTTATTGCGATTTTTCCATATAAAGAGCAAACACTAGACTTATACCAGCATTTATAGACCATATTATGGGACTTCTCCATTCGACCAAAGAGGCTAATGCTGCCCCTGGAATTACTCCCATCCAACTTATACCTGAAGAGAGAGACAATGCTAACGACCGGATATGCATGAAGAGTAGATGCCTAAGAAAATATATAATTATATTAATATTAAATATGTCTTTTCAATTTTTAGTAAATATATGTGCGTGCATGCACAAGTTTGAGTAATACTATTCTAATCACTACTAATAAAAGGACCAATAAAATTTAGATCGGTTGTGTTTATCATAAATATGAACAAGACACTGGATGATGCTTGGAAAAGTAAGAAATCTAGTGTTTCTCATTTTCAAAATTTTATTTAAGGATTAAGTTATGATAGGTGCGTCATTCATCTTTCTCCTCTGGGTTGTTCAAGCGATGTCCTTGGAGTGGTCTCTTTAGTATTGGTATTATCTCGACTCTTGCCCATACCATAACTCCGAGACCGAAGCACATTATCAGAGCTCCTTTCAGGATATAACAAATTTATATTCAATTAGTATATTTTAATCAAATAAAAACTCTAAAAGTTTTATTTATTTCATTAATATCTAGTTTATATAATTACTTTCTCGCAAATTCGGCTTGACAAGAAGAATACATCCAATTATACTCACTAATATCATACCTAGAGAACTAAAGGTCGTAACAAAAACCAGACCTCGGGTTTTCATTACTATCCCTAGAAGAAAATAGGAAAGTCCTTAAAATAAAATATACTGTAAAAAATAATTTTATAACAATTTGATCATAACTAGAATGAGATAAAACATTAATAAAAATGGAATTACATGTATATGTAACTTCTAAACTAATAAATATGTTAATTTAACTTGTTTCGAATTTATTAATTTTATTGCGATTTTACCATATAAAGAGCAAACACTAGACTTATACCAGCATTTATAGACCATATTATGGGACTTCTCCATTCGACCAAAGAGGCTAATGCTGCCCCTGGAATTACTCCCATCCAACTTATACCTGAAGAGAGAGACAATGCTAACGACCGGATATGCATGAAGAGTAGATGCCTAAGAAAATATATAATTATATTAATATTAAATATGTCTTTTCAATTTTTAGTAAATATATGTGCGTGCATGCACAAGTTTGAGTAATACTATTCTAATCACTACTAATAAAAGGACCAATAAAATTTAGATCGGTTGTGTTTATCATAAATATGAACAAGACACTGGATGATGCTTGGAAAAGTAAGAAATCTAGTGTTTCTCATTTTCAAAATTTTATTTAAGGATTAAGTTATGATAGGTGCGTCATTCATCTTTCTCCTCTGGGTTGTTCAAGCGATGTCCTTGGAGTGGTCTCTTTAGTATTGGTATTATCTCGACTCTTGCCCATACCATAACTCCGAGACCGAAGCACATTATCAGAGCTCCTTTCAGGATATAACAAATTTATATTCAATTAGTATATTTTAATCAAATAAAAACTCTAAAAGTTTTATTTATTTCATTAATATCTAGTTTATATAATTACTTTCTCGCAAATTCGGCTTGACAAGAAGAATACATCCAATTATACTCACTAATATCATACCTAGAGAACTAAAGGTCGTAACAAAAACCAGACCTCGGGTTTTCATTACTATCCCTAGAAGAAAATAGGAAAGTCCTTAAAATAAAATATACTGTAAAAAATAATTTTATAACAATTTGATCATAACTAGAATGAGATAAAACATTAATAAAAATGGAATTACATGTATATGTAACTTCTAAACTAATAAATATGTTAATTTAACTTGTTTCGAATTTATTAATTTTATTGCGATTTTACCATATAAAGAGCAAACACTAGACTTATACCAGCATTTATAGACCATATTATGGGACTTCTCCATTCGACCAAAGAGGCTAATGCTGCCCCTGGAATTACTCCCATCCAACTTATACCTGAAGAGAGAGACAATGCTAACGACCGGATATGCATGAAGAGTAGATGCCTAAGAAAATATATAATTATATTAATATTAAATATGTCTTTTCAATTTTTAGTAAATATATGTGCGTGCATGCACAAGTTTGAGTAATACTATTCTAATCACTACTAATAAAAGGACCAATAAAATTTAGATCGGTTGTGTTTATCATAAATATGAACAAGACACTGGATGATGCTTGGAAAAGTAAGAAATCTAGTGTTTCTCATTTTCAAAATTTTATTTAAGGATTAAGTTATGATAGGTGCGTCATTCATCTTTCTCCTCTGGGTTGTTCAAGCGATGTCCTTGGAGTGGTCTCTTTAGTATTGGTATTATCTCGACTCTTGCCCATACCATAACTCCGAGACCGAAGCACATTATCAGAGCTCCTTTCAGGATATAACAAATTTATATTCAATTAGTATATTTTAATCAAATAAAAACTCTAAAAGTTTTATTTATTTCATTAATATCTAGTTTATATAATTACTTTCTCGCAAATTCGGCTTGACAAGAAGAATACATCCAATTATACTCACTAATATCATACCTAGAGAACTAAAGGTCGTAACAAAAACCAGACCTCGGGTTTTCATTACTATCCCTAGAAGAAAATAGGAAAGTCCTTAAAATAAAATATACTGTAAAAAATAATTTTATAACAATTTGATCATAACTAGAATGAGATAAAACATTAATAAAAATGGAATTACATGTATATGTAACTTCTAAACTAATAAATATGTTAATTTAACTTGTTTCGAATTTATTAATTTTATTGCGATTTTACCATATAAAGAGCAAACACTAGACTTATACCAGCATTTATAGACCATATTATGGGACTTCTCCATTCGACCAAAGAGGCTAATGCTGCCCCTGGAATTACTCCCATCCAACTTATACCTGAAGAGAGAGACAATGCTAACGACCGGATATGCATGAAGAGTAGATGCCTAAGAAAATATATAATTATATTAATATTAAATATGTCTTTTCAATTTTTAGTAAATATATGTGCGTGCATGCACAAGTTTGAGTAATACTATTCTAATCACTACTAATAAAAGGACCAATAAAATTTAGATCGGTTGTGTTTATCATAAATATGAACAAGACACTGGATGATGCTTGGAAAAGTAAGAAATCTAGTGTTTCTCATTTTCAAAATTTTATTTAAGGATTAATTTATGATAGGTGCGCAATTCATCTTTCTCCTCCGGGTTGTTCAAGCGATGTCCTTGGAGTGGTCTCTTTAGTATTGGTATTATCTCGACTCTTGCCCATACCATAACTCCGAGACCGAAGCACATTATCAGAGCTCCTTTCAGGTTATAACAAATTTATATTCAATTAGTATATTTTAATGAAATAAAAACTCTAAAAGTTTTATTTATTTCATTAATATCTAGTTTATATAATTACTTTCTCGCAAATTCGGCTTGACAAGAAGAATACATCCAATTATACTCACTAATATCATACCTAGAGAACTAAAGGTCGTAACAAAAACCAGACCTCGGGTTTTCATTACTATCCCTAGAAGAAAATAGGAAAGTCCTTAAAATAAAATATACTGTAAAAAATAATTTTATAACAATTTGATCATAACTAGAATGAGATAAAACATTAATAAAAATGGAATTACATGTATATGTAACTTCTAAACTAATAAATATGTTAATTTAACTTGTTTCGAATTTATTAATTTTATTGTGATTTTTCCATATAAAGAGCAAACACTAGACTTATACCAGCATTTATAGACCATATTATGGGACTTCTCCATTCGACCAAAGAGGCTAATGCTGCCCCTGGAATTACTCCCATCCAACTTATACCTGAAGAGAGAGACAATGCTAACGACCGGATATGCATGAAGAGTAGATGCCTAAGAAAATATATAATTATATTAATATTAAATATGTCTTTTCAATTTTTAGTAAATATATGTGCGTGCATGCACAAGTTTGAGTAATACTATTCTAATCACTACTAATAAAAGGACCAATAAAATTTAGATCGGTTGTGTTTATCATAAATATGAACAAGACACTGGATGATGCTTGGAAAAGTAAGAAATCTAGTGTTTCTCATTTTCAAAATTTTATTTAAGGATTAAGTTATGATAGGTGCGTCATTCATCTTTCTCCTCTGGGTTGTTCAAGCGATGTCCTTGGAGTGGTCTATTTAGTATTGGTATTATCTCGACTCTTGCCCATACCATAACTCCGAGACCGAAGCACATTATCAGAGCTCCTTTCAGGATATAACAAATTTATATTCAATTAGTATATTTTAATCAAATAAAAACTCTAAAAGTTTTATTTATTTCATTAATATCTAGTTTATATAATTACTTTCTCGCAAATTCGGCTTGACAAGAAGAATACATCCAATTATACTCACTAATATCATACCTAGAGAACTAAAGGTCGTAACAAAAACCAGACCTCGGGTTTTCATTACTATCCCTAGAAGAAAATAGGAAAGTCCTTAAAATAAAATATACTGTAAAAAATAATTTTATAACAATTTGATCATAACTAGAATGAGATAAAACATTAATAAAAATGGAATTACATGTATATGTAACTTCTAAACTAATAAATATGTTAATTTAACTTGTTTCGAATTTATTAATTTTATTGCGATTTTTCCATATAAAGAGCAAACACTAGACTTATACCAGCATTTATAGACCATATTATGGGACTTCTCCATTCGACCAAAGAGGCTAATGCTGCCCCTGGAATTACTCCCATCCAACTTATACCTGAAGAGAGAGACAATGCTAACGACCGGATATGCATGAAGAGTAGATGCCTAAGAAAATATATAATTATATTAATATTAAATATGTCTTTTCAATTTTTAGTAAATATATGTGCGTGCATGCACAAGTTTGAGTAATACTATTCTAATCACTACTAATAAAAGGACCAATAAAATTTAGATCGGTTGTGTTTATCATAAATATGAACAAGACACTGGATGATGCTTGGAAAAGTAAGAAATCTAGTGTTTCTCATTTTCAAAATTTTATTTAAGGATTAAGTTATGATAGGTGCGTCATTCATCTTTCTCCTCTGGGTTGTTCAAGCGATGTCCTTGGAGTGGTCTATTTAGTATTGGTATTATCTCGACTCTTGCCCATACCATAACTCCGAGACCGAAGCACATTATCAGAGCTCCTTTCAGGTTATAACAAATTTATATTCAATTAGTATATTTTAATCAAATAAAAACTCTAAAAGTTTTATTTATTTCATTAATATCTAGTTTATATAATTACTTTCTCGCAAATTCGGCTTGACAAGAAGAATACATCCAATTATACTCACTAATATCATACCTAGAGAACTAAAGGTCGTAACAAAAACCAGACCTCGGGTTTTCATTACTATCCCTAGAAGAAAATAGGAAAGTCCTTAAAATAAAATATACTGTAAAAAATAATTTTATAACAATTTGATCATAACTAGAATGAGATAAAACATTAATAAAAATGGAATTACATGTATATGTAACTTCTAAACTAATAAATATGTTAATTTAACTTGTTTCGAATTTATTAATTTTATTGCGATTTTTCCATATAAAGAGCAAACACTAGACTTATACCAGCATTTATAGACCATATTATGGGACTTCTCCATTCGACCAAAGAGGCTAATGCTGCCCCTGGAATTACTCCCATCCAACTTATACCTGAAGAGAGAGACAATGCTAACGACCGGATATGCATGAAGAGTAGATGCCTAAGAAAATATATAATTATATTAATATTAAATATGTCTTTTCAATTTTTAGTAAATATATGTGCGTGCATGCACAAGTTTGAGTAATACTATTCTAATCACTACTAATAAAAGGACCAATAAAATTTAGATCGGTTGTGTTTATCATAAATATGAACAAGACACTGGATGATGCTTGGAAAAGTAAGAAATCTAGTGTTTCTCATTTTCAAAATTTTATTTAAGGATTAAGTTATGATAGGTGCGTCATTCATCTTTCTCCTCTGGGTTGTTCAAGCGATGTCCTTGGAGTGGTCTATTTAGTATTGGTATTATCTCGACTCTTGCCCATACCATAACTCCGAGACCGAAGCACATTATCAGAGCTCCTTTCAGGTTATAACAAATTTATATTCAATTAGTATATTTTAATCAAATAAAAACTCTAAAAGTTTTATTTATTTCATTAATATCTAGTTTATATAATTACTTTCTCGCAAATTCGGCTTGACAAGAAGAATACATCCAATTATACTCACTAATATCATACCTAGAGAACTAAAGGTCGTAACAAAAACCAGACCTCGGGTTTTCATTACTATCCCTAGAAGAAAATAGGAAAGTCCTTAAAATAAAATATACTGTAAAAAATAATTTTATAACAATTTGATCATAACTAGAATGAGATAAAACATTAATAAAAATGGAATTACATGTATATGTAACTTCTAAACTAATAAATATGTTAATTTAACTTGTTTCGAATTTATTAATTTTATTGCGATTTTTCCATATAAAGAGCAAACACTAGACTTATACCAGCATTTATAGACCATATTATGGGACTTCTCCATTCGACCAAAGAGGCTAATGCTGCCCCTGGAATTACTCCCATCCAACTTATACCTGAAGAGAGAGACAATGCTAACGACCGGATATGCATGAAGAGTAGATGCCTAAGAAAATATATAATTATATTAATATTAAATATGTCTTTTCAATTTTTAGTAAATATATGTGCGTGCATGCACAAGTTTGAGTAATACTATTCTAATCACTACTAATAAAAGGACCAATAAAATTTAGATCGGTTGTGTTTATCATAAATATGAACAAGACACTGGATGATGCTTGGAAAAGTAAGAAATCTAGTGTTTCTCATTTTCAAAATTTTATTTAAGGATTAAGTTATGATAGGTGCGTCATTCATCTTTCTCCTCTGGGTTGTTCAAGCGATGTCCTTGGAGTGGTCTATTTAGTATTGGTATTATCTCGACTCTTGCCCATACCATAACTCCGAGACCGAAGCACATTATCAGAGCTCCTTTCAGGATATAACAAATTTATATTCAATTAGTATATTTTAATCAAATAAAAACTCTAAAAGTTTTATTTATTTCATTAATATCTAGTTTATATAATTACTTTCTCGCAAATTCGGCTTGACAAGAAGAATACATCCAATTATACTCACTAATATCATACCTAGAGAACTAAAGGTCGTAACAAAAACCAGACCTCGGGTTTTCATTACTATCCCTAGAAGAAAATAGGAAAGTCCTTAAAATAAAATATACTGTAAAAAATAATTTTATAACAATTTGATCATAACTAGAATGAGATAAAACATTAATAAAAATGGAATTACATGTATATGTAACTTCTAAACTAATAAATATGTTAATTTAACTTGTTTCGAATTTATTAATTTTATTGCGATTTTTCCATATAAAGAGCAAACACTAGACTTATACCAGCATTTATAGACCATATTATGGGACTTCTCCATTCGACCAAAGAGGCTAATGCTGCCCCTGGAATTACTCCCATCCAACTTATACCTGAAGAGAGAGACAATGCTAACGACCGGATATGCATGAAGAGTAGATGCCTAAGAAAATATATAATTATATTAATATTAAATATGTCTTTTCAATTTTTAGTAAATATATGTGCGTGCATGCACAAGTTTGAGTAATACTATTCTAATCACTACTAATAAAAGGACCAATAAAATTTAGATCGGTTGTGTTTATCATAAATATGAACAAGACACTGGATGATGCTTGGAAAAGTAAGAAATCTAGTGTTTCTCATTTTCAAAATTTTATTTAAGGATTAAGTTATGATAGGTGCGTCATTCATCTTTCTCCTCTGGGTTGTTCAAGCGATGTCCTTGGAGTGGTCTATTTAGTATTGGTATTATCTCGACTCTTGCCCATACCATAACTCCGAGACCGAAGCACATTATCAGAGCTCCTTTCAGGTTATAACAAATTTATATTCAATTAGTATATTTTAATCAAATAAAAACTCTAAAAGTTTTATTTATTTCATTAATATCTAGTTTATATAATTACTTTCTCGCAAATTCGGCTTGACAAGAAGAATACATCCAATTATACTCACTAATATCATACCTAGAGAACTAAAGGTCGTAACAAAAACCAGACCTCGGGTTTTCATTACTATCCCTAGAAGAAAATAGGAAAGTCCTTAAAATAAAATATACTGTAAAAAATAATTTTATAACAATTTGATCATAACTAGAATGAGATAAAACATTAATAAAAATGGAATTACATGTATATGTAACTTCTAAACTAATAAATATGTTAATTTAACTTGTTTCGAATTTATTAATTTTATTGCGATTTTACCATATAAAGAGCAAACACTAGACTTATACCAGCATTTATAGACCATATTATGGGACTTCTCCATTCGACCAAAGAGGCTAATGCTGCCCCTGGAATTACTCCCATCCAACTTATACCTGAAGAGAGAGACAATGCTAACGACCGGATATGCATGAAGAGTAGATGCCTAAGAAAATATATAATTATATTAATATTAAATATGTCTTTTCAATTTTTAGTAAATATATGTGCGTGCATGCACAAGTTTGAGTAATACTATTCTAATCACTACTAATAAAAGGACCAATAAAATTTAGATCGGTTGTGTTTATCATAAATATGAACAAGACACTGGATGATGCTTGGAAAAGTAAGAAATCTAGTGTTTCTCATTTTCAAAATTTTATTTAAGGATTAAGTTATGATAGGTGCGTCATTCATCTTTCTCCTCTGGGTTGTTCAAGCGATGTCCTTGGAGTGGTCTATTTAGTATTGGTATTATCTCGACTCTTGCCCATACCATAACTCCGAGACCGAAGCACATTATCAGAGCTCCTTTCAGGTTATAACAAATTTATATTCAATTAGTATATTTTAATCAAATAAAAACTCTAAAAGTTTTATTTATTTCATTAATATCTAGTTTATATAATTACTTTCTCGCAAATTCGGCTTGACAAGAAGAATACATCCAATTATACTCACTAATATCATACCTAGAGAACTAAAGGTCGTAACAAAAACCAGACCTCGGGTTTTCATTACTATCCCTAGAAGAAAATAGGAAAGTCCTTAAAATAAAATATACTGTAAAAAATAATTTTATAACAATTTGATCATAACTAGAATGAGATAAAACATTAATAAAAATGGAATTACATGTATATGTAACTTCTAAACTAATAAATATGTTAATTTAACTTGTTTCGAATTTATTAATTTTATTGCGATTTTACCATATAAAGAGCAAACACTAGACTTATACCAGCATTTATAGACCATATTATGGGACTTCTCCATTCGACCAAAGAGGCTAATGCTGCCCCTGGAATTACTCCCATCCAACTTATACCTGAAGAGAGAGACAATGCTAACGACCGGATATGCATGAAGAGTAGATGCCTAAGAAAATATATAATTATATTAATATTAAATATGTCTTTTCAATTTTTAGTAAATATATGTGCGTGCATGCACAAGTTTGAGTAATACTATTCTAATCACTACTAATAAAAGGACCAATAAAATTTAGATCGGTTGTGTTTATCATAAATATGAACAAGACACTGGATGATGCTTGGAAAAGTAAGAAATCTAGTGTTTCTCATTTTCAAAATTTTATTTAAGGATTAAGTTATGATAGGTGCGTCATTCATCTTTCTCCTCTGGGTTGTTCAAGCGATGTCCTTGGAGTGGTCTATTTAGTATTGGTATTATCTCGACTCTTGCCCATACCATAACTCCGAGACCGAAGCACATTATCAGAGCTCCTTTCAGGTTATAACAAATTTATATTCAATTAGTATATTTTAATCAAATAAAAACTCTAAAAGTTTTATTTATTTCATTAATATCTAGTTTATATAATTACTTTCTCGCAAATTCGGCTTGACAAGAAGAATACATCCAATTATACTCACTAATATCATACCTAGAGAACTAAAGGTCGTAACAAAAACCAGACCTCGGGTTTTCATTACTATCCCTAGAAGAAAATAGGAAAGTCCTTAAAATAAAATATACTGTAAAAAATAATTTTATAACAATTTGATCATAACTAGAATGAGATAAAACATTAATAAAAATGGAATTACATGTATATGTAACTTCTAAACTAATAAATATGTTAATTTAACTTGTTTCGAATTTATTAATTTTATTGCGATTTTACCATATAAAGAGCAAACACTAGACTTATACCAGCATTTATAGACCATATTATGGGACTTCTCCATTCGACCAAAGAGGCTAATGCTGCCCCTGGAATTACTCCCATCCAACTTATACCTGAAGAGAGAGACAATGCTAACGACCGGATATGCATGAAGAGTAGATGCCTAAGAAAATATATAATTATATTAATATTAAATATGTCTTTTCACTTTTTAGTAAATATATGTGCGTGCATGCACAAGTTTGAGTAATACTATTCTAATCACTACTAATAAAAGGACCAATAAAATTTAGATCGGTTGTGTTTATCATAAATGTGAACAAGACACTGGATGATGCTTGGAAAAGTAAGAAATCTAGTGTTTCTCATTTTCAAAATTTTATTTAAGGATTAAGTTATGATAGGTGCGTCATTCATCTTTCTCCTCTGGGTTGTTCAAGCGATGTCCTTGGAGTGGTCTATTTAGTATTGGTATTATCTCGACTCTTGCCCATACCATAACTCCGAGACCGAAGCACATTATCAGAGCTCCTTTCAGGTTATAACAAATTTATATTCAATTAGTATATTTTAATCAAATAAAAACTCTAAAAGTTTTATTTATTTCATTAATATCTAGTTTATATAATTACTTTCTCGCAAATTCGGCTTGACAAGAAGAATACATCCAATTATACTCACTAATATCATACCTAGAGAACTAAAGGTCGTAACAAAAACCAGACCTCGGGTTTTCATTACTATCCCTAGAAGAAAATAGGAAAGTCCTTAAAATAAAATATACTGTAAAAAATAATTTTATAACAATTTGATCATAACTAGAATGAGATAAAACATTAATAAAAATGGAATTACATGTATATGTAACTTCTAAACTAATAAATATGTTAATTTAACTTGTTTCGAATTTATTAATTTTATTGCGATTTTACCATATAAAGAGCAAACACTAGACTTATACCAGCATTTATAGACCATATTATGGGACTTCTCCATTCGACCAAAGAGGCTAATGCTGCCCCTGGAATTACTCCCATCCAACTTATACCTGAAGAGAGAGACAATGCTAACGACCGGATATGCATGAAGAGTAGATGCCTAAGAAAATATATAATTATATTAATATTAAATATGTCTTTTCAATTTTTAGTAAATATATGTGCGTGCATGCACAAGTTTGAGTAATACTATTCTAATCACTACTAATAAAAGGACCAATAAAATTTAGATCGGTTGTGTTTATCATAAATATGAACAAGACACTGGATGATGCTTGGAAAAGTAAGAAATCTAGTGTTTCTCATTTTCAAAATTTTATTTAAGGATTAAGTTATGATAGGTGCGTCATTCATCTTTCTCCTCTGGGTTGTTCAAGCGATGTCCTTGGAGTGGTCTATTTAGTATTGGTATTATCTCGACTCTTGCCCATACCATAACTCCGAGACCGAAGCACATTATCAGAGCTCCTTTCAGGTTATAACAAATTTATATTCAATTAGTATATTTTAATCAAATAAAAACTCTAAAAGTTTTATTTATTTCATTAATATCTAGTTTATATAATTACTTTCTCGCAAATTCGGCTTGACAAGAAGAATACATCCAATTATACTCACTAATATCATACCTAGAGAACTAAAGGTCGTAACAAAAACCAGACCTCGGGTTTTCATTACTATCCCTAGAAGAAAATAGGAAAGTCCTTAAAATAAAATATACTGTAAAAAATAATTTTATAACAATTTGATCATAACTAGAATGAGATAAAACATTAATAAAAATGGAATTACATGTATATGTAACTTCTAAACTAATAAATATGTTAATTTAACTTGTTTCGAATTTATTAATTTTATTGCGATTTTACCATATAAAGAGCAAACACTAGACTTATACCAGCATTTATAGACCATATTATGGGACTTCTCCATTCGACCAAAGAGGCTAATGCTGCCCCTGGAATTACTCCCATCCAACTTATACCTGAAGAGAGAGACAATGCTAACGACCGGATATGCATGAAGAGTAGATGCCTAAGAAAATATATAATTATATTAATATTAAATATGTCTTTTCACTTTTTAGTAAATATATGTGCGTGCATGCACAAGTTTGAGTAATACTATTCTAATCACTACTAATAAAAGGACCAATAAAATTTAGATCGGTTGTGTTTATCATAAATGTGAACAAGACACTGGATGATGCTTGGAAAAGTAAGAAATCTAGTGTTTCTCATTTTCAAAATTTTATTTAAGGATTAAGTTATGATAGGTGCGTCATTCATCTTTCTCCTCTGGGTTGTTCAAGCGATGTCCTTGGAGTGGTCTATTTAGTATTGGTATTATCTCGACTCTTGCCCATACCATAACTCCGAGACCGAAGCACATTATCAGAGCTCCTTTCAGGTTATAACAAATTTATATTCAATTAGTATATTTTAATCAAATAAAAACTCTAAAAGTTTTATTTATTTCATTAATATCTAGTTTATATAATTACTTTCTCGCAAATTCGGCTTGACAAGAAGAATACATCCAATTATACTCACTAATATCATACCTAGAGAACTAAAGGTCGTAACAAAAACCAGACCTCGGGTTTTCATTACTATCCCTAGAAGAAAATAGGAAAGTCCTTAAAATAAAATATACTGTAAAAAATAATTTTATAACAATTTGATCATAACTAGAATGAGATAAAACATTAATAAAAATGGAATTACATGTATATGTAACTTCTAAACTAATAAATATGTTAATTTAACTTGTTTCGAATTTGTTAATTTCATTGCGATTTTACCATATAAAGAGAAAACACTAGACTTATACCAACATTTATAGACCATATTATGGGACTTCTCCATTCGACCAAAGAGGCTAATGCTGCCCCTGGAATTACTCCCATCCAACTTATACCTGAAGAGAGAGACAATGCTAACGACCGGATATGCATGAAGAGTAGATGCCTAAGAAAATATATAATTATATTAATATTAAATATGTCTTTTCACTTTTTAGTAAATATATGTACGTGCATGCTCATGTTTGAGTAATACTATAAAAATCACTACTAATAAAAGGACCAATAAAATTTACATCGGTTGTGTTTATCATAAATGTGAACAAGACACTAGATGATGCTTGGAAAAGTAAGAAATCTAGTGTTTCTCATTTTCAAAATTTTATTTAAGGTTTAAGTTATGATAGGTGCGTCATTCATCTTTCTCCTCTGGGTTGTTCAAGCGATGTCGTTGGAGTGGTCTATTTAGTATTGGTATTATCTCGACTCTTGCCCATACCATAACTCCGAGACCGAAGCACATTATCAGAGCTCCTTTCAGGTTATAACAAATTTATATTCAATTAGTATATTTTAATCAAATAAAAACTCTAAAAGTTTTATTTATTTCATTAATATCTAGTTTATATAATTACTTTCTCGCAAATTCGGCTTGACAAGAAGAATACATCCAATTATACTCACTAATATCATACCTAGAGAACTAAAGGTCGTAACAAAAACCAGACCTCGGGTTTTCATTACTATCCCTAGAAGAAAATAGGAAAGTCCTTAAAATAAAATATACTGTAAAAAATAATTTTATAACAATTTGATCATAACTAGAATGAGATAAAACATTAATAAAAATGGAATTACATGTATATGTAACTTCTAAACTAATAAATATGTTAATTTAACTTGTTTCGAATTTATTAATTTTATTGCGATTTTACCATATAAAGAGCAAACACTAGACTTATACCAGCATTTATAGACCATATTATGGGACTTCTCCATTCGACCAAAGAGGCTAATGCTGCCCCTGGAATTACTCCCATCCAACTTATACCTGAAGAGAGAGACAATGCTAACGACCGGATATGCATGAAGAGTAGATGCCTAAGAAAATATATAATTATATTAATATTAAATATGTCTTTTCACTTTTTAGTAAATATATGTGCGTGCATGCACAAGTTTGAGTAATACTATTCTAATCACTACTAATAAAAGGACCAATAAAATTTACATCGGTTGTGTTTATCATAAATGTGAACAAGACACTAGATGATGCTTGGAAAAGTAAGAAATCTAGTGTTTCTCATTTTCAAAATTTTATTTAAGGATTAAGTTATGATAGGTGCGTCATTCATCTTTCTCCTCTGGGTTGTTCAAGCGATGTCCTTGGAGTGGTCTATTTAGTATTGGTATTATCTCGACTCTTGCCCATACCATAACTCCGAGACCGAAGCACATTATCAGAGCTCCTTTCAGGTTATAACAAATTTATATTCAATTAGTATATTTTAATCAAATAAAAACTCTAAAAGTTTTATTTATTTCATTAATATCTAGTTTATATAATTACTTTCTCGCAAATTCGGCTTGACAAGAAGAATACATCCAATTATACTCACTAATATCATACCTAGAGAACTAAAGGTCGTAACAAAAACCAGACCTCGGGTTTTCATTACTATCCCTAGAAGAAAATAGGAAAGTCCTTAAAATAAAATATACTGTAAAAAATAATTTTATAACAATTTGATCATAACTAGAATGAGATAAAACATTAATAAAAATGGAATTACATGTATATGTAACTTCTAAACTAATAAATATGTTAATTTAACTTGTTTCGAATTTATTAATTTTATTGCGATTTTACCATATAAAGAGCAAACACTAGACTTATACCAGCATTTATAGACCATATTATGGGACTTCTCCATTCGACCAAAGAGGCTAATGCTGCCCCTGGAATTACTCCCATCCAACTTATACCTGAAGAGAGAGACAATGCTAACGACCGGATATGCATGAAGAGTAGATGCCTAAGAAAATATATAATTATATTAATATTAAATATGTCTTTTCACTTTTTAGTAAATATATGTGCGTGCATGCACAAGTTTGAGTAATACTATTCTAATCACTACTAATAAAAGGACCAATAAAATTTACATCGGTTGTGTTTATCATAAATGTGAACAAGACACTAGATGATGCTTGGAAAAGTAAGAAATCTAGTGTTTCTCATTTTCAAAATTTTATTTAAGGATTAAGTTATGATAGGTGCGTCATTCATCTTTCTCCTCTGGGTTGTTCAAGCGATGTCGTTGGAGTGGTCTATTTAGTATTGGTATTATCTCGACTCTTGCCCATACCATAACTCCGAGACCGAAGCACATTATCAGAGCTCCTTTCAGGTTATAACAAATTTATATTCAATTAGTATATTTTAATCAAATAAAAACTCTAAAAGTTTTATTTATTTCATTAATATCTAGTTTATATAATTACTTTCTCGCAAATTCGGCTTGACAAGAAGAATACATCCAATTATACTCACTAATATCATACCTAGAGAACTAAAGGTCGTAACAAAAACCAGACCTCGGGTTTTCATTACTATCCCTAGAAGAAAATAGGAAAGTCCTTAAAATAAAATATACTGTAAAAAATAATTTTATAACAATTTGATCATAACTAGAATGAGATAAAACATTAATAAAAATGGAATTACATGTATATGTAACTTCTAAACTAATAAATATGTTAATTTAACTTGTTTCGAATTTATTAATTTTATTGCGATTTTACCATATAAAGAGCAAACACTAGACTTATACCAGCATTTATAGACCATATTATGGGACTTCTCCATTCGACCAAAGAGGCTAATGCTGCCCCTGGAATTACTCCCATCCAACTTATACCTGAAGAGAGAGACAATGCTAACGACCGGATATGCATGAAGAGTAGATGCCTAAGAAAATATATAATTATATTAATATTAAATATGTCTTTTCACTTTTTAGTAAATATATGTGCGTGCATGCACAAGTTTGAGTAATACTATTCTAATCACTACTAATAAAAGGACCAATAAAATTTAGATCGGTTGTGTTTATCATAAATGTGAACAAGACACTGGATGATGCTTGGAAAAGTAAGAAATCTAGTGTTTCTCATTTTCAAAATTTTATTTAAGGATTAAGTTATGATAGGTGCGTCATTCATCTTTCTCCTCTGGGTTGTTCAAGCGATGTCCTTGGAGTGGTCTATTTAGTATTGGTATTATCTCGACTCTTGCCCATACCATAACTCCGAGACCGAAGCACATTATCAGAGCTCCTTTCAGGTTATAACAAATTTATATTCAATTAGTATATTTTAATCAAATAAAAACTCTAAAAGTTTTATTTATTTCATTAATATCTAGTTTATATAATTACTTTCTCGCAAATTCGGCTTGACAAGAAGAATACATCCAATTATACTCACTAATATCATACCTAGAGAACTAAAGGTCGTAACAAAAACCAGACCTCGGGTTTTCATTACTATCCCTAGAAGAAAATAGGAAAGTCCTTAAAATAAAATATACTGTAAAAAATAATTTTATAACAATTTGATCATAACTAGAATGAGATAAAACATTAATAAAAATGGAATTACATGTATATGTAACTTCTAAACTAATAAATATGTTAATTTAACTTGTTTCGAATTTATTAATTTTATTGCGATTTTACCATATAAAGAGCAAACACTAGACTTATACCAGCATTTATAGACCATATTATGGGACTTCTCCATTCGACCAAAGAGGCTAATGCTGCCCCTGGAATTACTCCCATCCAACTTATACCTGAAGAGAGAGACAATGCTAACGACCGGATATGCATGAAGAGTAGATGCCTAAGAAAATATATAATTATATTAATATTAAATATGTCTTTTCACTTTTTAGTAAATATATGTGCGTGCATGCACAAGTTTGAGTAATACTATTCTAATCACTACTAATAAAAGGACCAATAAAATTTACATCGGTTGTGTTTATCATAAATGTGAACAAGACACTAGATGATGCTTGGAAAAGTAAGAAATCTAGTGTTTCTCATTTTCAAAATTTTATTTAAGGATTAAGTTATGATAGGTGCGTCATTCATCTTTCTCCTCTGGGTTGTTCAAGCGATGTCCTTGGAGTGGTCTATTTAGTATTGGTATTATCTCGACTCTTGCCCATACCATAACTCCGAGACCGAAGCACATTATCAGAGCTCCTTTCAGGTTATAACAAATTTATATTCAATTAGTATATTTTAATCAAATAAAAACTCTAAAAGTTTTATTTATTTCATTAATATCTAGTTTATATAATTACTTTCTCGCAAATTCGGCTTGACAAGAAGAATACATCCAATTATACTCACTAATATCATACCTAGAGAACTAAAGGTCGTAACAAAAACCAGACCTCGGGTTTTCATTACTATCCCTAGAAGAAAATAGGAAAGTCCTTAAAATAAAATATACTGTAAAAAATAATTTTATAACAATTTGATCATAACTAGAATGAGATAAAACATTAATAAAAATGGAATTACATGTATATGTAACTTCTAAACTAATAAATATGTTAATTTAACTTGTTTCGAATTTATTAATTTTATTGCGATTTTACCATATAAAGAGCAAACACTAGACTTATACCAGCATTTATAGACCATATTATGGGACTTCTCCATTCGACCAAAGAGGCTAATGCTGCCCCTGGAATTACTCCCATCCAACTTATACCTGAAGAGAGAGACAATGCTAACGACCGGATATGCATGAAGAGTAGATGCCTAAGAAAATATATAATTATATTAATATTAAATATGTCTTTTCACTTTTTAGTAAATATATGTGCGTGCATGCACAAGTTTGAGTAATACTATTCTAATCACTACTAATAAAAGGACCAATAAAATTTAGATCGGTTGTGTTTATCATAAATGTGAACAAGACACTGGATGATGCTTGGAAAAGTAAGAAATCTAGTGTTTCTCATTTTCAAAATTTTATTTAAGGATTAAGTTATGATAGGTGCGTCATTCATCTTTCTCCTCTGGGTTGTTCAAGCGATGTCCTTGGAGTGGTCTATTTAGTATTGGTATTATCTCGACTCTTGCCCATACCATAACTCCGAGACCGAAGCACATTATCAGAGCTCCTTTCAGGTTATAACAAATTTATATTCAATTAGTATATTTTAATCAAATAAAAACTCTAAAAGTTTTATTTATTTCATTAATATCTAGTTTATATAATTACTTTCTCGCAAATTCGGCTTGACAAGAAGAATACATCCAATTATACTCACTAATATCATACCTAGAGAACTAAAGGTCGTAACAAAAACCAGACCTCGGGTTTTCATTACTATCCCTAGAAGAAAATAGGAAAGTCCTTAAAATAAAATATACTGTAAAAAATAATTTTATAACAATTTGATCATAACTAGAATGAGATAAAACATTAATAAAAATGGAATTACATGTATATGTAACTTCTAAACTAATAAATATGTTAATTTAACTTGTTTCGAATTTATTAATTTTATTGCGATTTTACCATATAAAGAGCAAACACTAGACTTATACCAGCATTTATAGACCATATTATGGGACTTCTCCATTCGACCAAAGAGGCTAATGCTGCCCCTGGAATTACTCCCATCCAACTTATACCTGAAGAGAGAGACAATGCTAACGACCGGATATGCATGAAGAGTAGATGCCTAAGAAAATATATAATTATATTAATATTAAATATGTCTTTTCACTTTTTAGTAAATATATGTGCGTGCATGCACAAGTTTGAGTAATACTATTCTAATCACTACTAATAAAAGGACCAATAAAATTTAGATCGGTTGTGTTTATCATAAATGTGAACAAGACACTGGATGATGCTTGGAAAAGTAAGAAATCTAGTGTTTCTCATTTTCAAAATTTTATTTAAGGATTAAGTTATGATAGGTGCGTCATTCATCTTTCTCCTCTGGGTTGTTCAAGCGATGTCCTTGGAGTGGTCTATTTAGTATTGGTATTATCTCGACTCTTGCCCATACCATAACTCCGAGACCGAAGCACATTATCAGAGCTCCTTTCAGGTTATAACAAATTTATATTCAATTAGTATATTTTAATCAAATAAAAACTCTAAAAGTTTTATTTATTTCATTAATATCTAGTTTATATAATTACTTTCTCGCAAATTCGGCTTGACAAGAAGAATACATCCAATTATACTCACTAATATCATACCTAGAGAACTAAAGGTCGTAACAAAAACCAGACCTCGGGTTTTCATTACTATCCCTAGAAGAAAATAGGAAAGTCCTTAAAATAAAATATACTGTAAAAAATAATTTTATAACAATTTGATCATAACTAGAATGAGATAAAACATTAATAAAAATGGAATTACATGTATATGTAACTTCTAAACTAATAAATATGTTAATTTAACTTGTTTCGAATTTATTAATTTTATTGCGATTTTACCATATAAAGAGCAAACACTAGACTTATACCAGCATTTATAGACCATATTATGGGACTTCTCCATTCGACCAAAGAGGCTAATGCTGCCCCTGGAATTACTCCCATCCAACTTATACCTGAAGAGAGAGACAATGCTAACGACCGGATATGCATGAAGAGTAGATGCCTAAGAAAATATATAATTATATTAATATTAAATATGTCTTTTCACTTTTTAGTAAATATATGTGCGTGCATGCACAAGTTTGAGTAATACTATTCTAATCACTACTAATAAAAGGACCAATAAAATTTACATCGGTTGTGTTTATCATAAATGTGAACAAGACACTAGATGATGCTTGGAAAAGTAAGAAATCTAGTGTTTCTCATTTTCAAAATTTTATTTAAGGATTAAGTTATGATAGGTGCGTCATTCATCTTTCTCCTCTGGGTTGTTCAAGCGATGTCCTTGGAGTGGTCTATTTAGTATTGGTATTATCTCGACTCTTGCCCATACCATAACTCCGAGACCGAAGCACATTATCAGAGCTCCTTTCAGGTTATAACAAATTTATATTCAATTAGTATATTTTAATCAAATAAAAACTCTAAAAGTTTTATTTATTTCATTAATATCTAGTTTATATAATTACTTTCTCGCAAATTCGGCTTGACAAGAAGAATACATCCAATTATACTCACTAATATCATACCTAGAGAACTAAAGGTCGTAACAAAAACCAGACCTCGGGTTTTCATTACTATCCCTAGAAGAAAATAGGAAAGTCCTTAAAATAAAATATACTGTAAAAAATAATTTTATAACAATTTGATCATAACTAGAATGAGATAAAACATTAATAAAAATGGAATTACATGTATATGTAACTTCTAAACTAATAAATATGTTAATTTAACTTGTTTCGAATTTATTAATTTTATTGCGATTTTACCATATAAAGAGCAAACACTAGACTTATACCAGCATTTATAGACCATATTATGGGACTTCTCCATTCGACCAAAGAGGCTAATGCTGCCCCTGGAATTACTCCCATCCAACTTATACCTGAAGAGAGAGACAATGCTAACGACCGGATATGCATGAAGAGTAGATGCCTAAGAAAATATATAATTAT
Source organism: Lathyrus oleraceus (assembly GCF_024323335.1). Lineage (NCBI taxonomy): Eukaryota > Viridiplantae > Streptophyta > Magnoliopsida > Fabales > Fabaceae > Lathyrus > Lathyrus oleraceus. Next base: position 38,589 of record NW_026112411.1, read on the forward strand.
ATTAATATTAAATATGTCTTTTCACTTTTTAGTAAATATATGTGCGTGCATGCACAAGTTTGAGTAATACTATTCTAATCACTACTAATAAAAGGACCAATAAAATTTATCGGTTGTGTTTATCATAAATGTGAACAAGACACTGGATGATGCTTGGAAAAGTAAGAAATCTAGTGTTTCTCATTTTCAAAATTTTATTTAAGGATTAAGTTATGATAGGTGCGTCATTCATCTTTCTCCTCTGGGTTGTTCAAGCGATGTCCTTGGAGTGGTCTATTTAGTATTGGTATTATCTCGACTCTTGCCCATACCATAACTCCGAGACCGAAGCACATTATCAGAGCTCCTTTCAGGTTATAACAAATTTATATTCAATTAGTATATTTTAATCAAATAAAAACTCTAAAAGTTTTATTTATTTCATTAATATCTAGTTTATATAATTACTTTCTCGCAAATTCGGCTTGACAAGAAGAATACATCCAATTATACTCACTAATATCATACCTAGAGAACTAAAGGTCGTAACAAAAACCAGACCTCGGGTTTTCATTACTATCCCTAGAAGAAAATAGGAAAGTCCTTAAAATAAAATATACTGTAAAAAATAATTTTATAACAATTTGATCATAACTAGAATGAGATAAAACATTAATAAAAATGGAATTACATGTATATGTAACTTCTAAACTAATAAATATGTTAATTTAACTTGTTTCGAATTTATTAATTTTATTGCGATTTTACCATATAAAGAGCAAACACTAGACTTATACCAGCATTTATAGACCATATTATGGGACTTCTCCATTCGACCAAAGAGGCTAATGCTGCCCCTGGAATTACTCCCATCCAACTTATACCTGAAGAGAGAGACAATGCTAACGACCGGATATGCATGAAGAGTAGATGCCTAAGAAAATATATAATTATATTAATATTAAATATGTATTTTTAATTTTTCGTAAATATATGTGAGTGCATGCAGTGTTTGAGTAATACTATTCTAATCACTACTAATAAAAGGACCAATAAAATTTACATCGGTTGTGTTTATCATAAATATGAATAAGACACTAGATGATGCTTGGAAAAGTAAGAAATCTAGTGTTTCTCATTTTCAAATTTTTTTTAAGGATTAATTTATGATAGGTGCGCAATTCATCTTTCTCCTCTGGGTTGTTCAAGCGATGTCCTTGGAGTGGTCTATTTAGTATTGGTATTATCTCGACTCTTGCCCATACCATAACTCCGAGACCGAAGCACATTATCAGAGCTCCTTTCAGGTTATAACAAATTTATATTCAATTAGTATATTTTAATCAAATAAAAACTCTAAAAGTTTTATTTATTTCATTAATATCTAGTTTATATAATTACTTTCTCGCAAATTCGGCTTGACAAGAAGAATACATCCAATTATACTCACTAATATCATACCTAGAGAACTAAAGGTCGTAACAAAAACCAGACCTCGGGTTTTCATTACTATCCCTAGAAGAAAATAGGAAAGTCCTTAAAATAAAATATACTGTAAAAAATAATTTTATAACAATTTGATCATAACTAGAATGAGATAAAACATTAATAAAAATGGAATTACATGTATATGTAACTTCTAAACTAATAAATATGTTAATTTAACTTGTTTCGAATTTATTAATTTTATTGCGATTTTACCATATAAAGAGCAAACACTAGACTTATACCAGCATTTATAGACCATATTATGGGACTTCTCCATTCGACCAAAGAGGCTAATGCTGCCCCTGGAATTACTCCCATCCAACTTATACCTGAAGAGAGAGACAATGCTAACGACCGGATATGCATGAAGAGTAGATGCCTAAGAAAATATATAATTATATTAATATTAAATATGTCTTTTCACTTTTTAGTAAATATATGTGCGTGCATGCACAAGTTTGAGTAATACTATTCTAATCACTACTAATAAAAGGACCAATAAAATTTAGATCGGTTGTGTTTATCATAAATGTGAACAAGACACTGGATGATGCTTGGAAAAGTAAGAAATCTAGTGTTTCTCATTTTCAAAATTTTATTTAAGGATTAAGTTATGATAGGTGCGTCATTCATCTTTCTCCTCTGGGTTGTTCAAGCGATGTCCTTGGAGTGGTCTATTTAGTATTGGTATTATCTCGACTCTTGCCCATACCATAACTCCGAGACCGAAGCACATTATCAGAGCTCCTTTCAGGTTATAACAAATTTATATTCAATTAGTATATTTTAATCAAATAAAAACTCTAAAAGTTTTATTTATTTCATTAATATCTAGTTTATATAATTACTTTCTCGCAAATTCGGCTTGACAAGAAGAATACATCCAATTATACTCACTAATATCATACCTAGAGAACTAAAGGTCGTAACAAAAACCAGACCTCGGGTTTTCATTACTATCCCTAGAAGAAAATAGGAAAGTCCTTAAAATAAAATATACTGTAAAAAATAATTTTATAACAATTTGATCATAACTAGAATGAGATAAAACATTAATAAAAATGGAATTACATGTATATGTAACTTCTAAACTAATAAATATGTTAATTTAACTTGTTTCGAATTTATTAATTTTATTGCGATTTTACCATATAAAGAGCAAACACTAGACTTATACCAGCATTTATAGACCATATTATGGGACTTCTCCATTCGACCAAAGAGGCTAATGCTGCCCCTGGAATTACTCCCATCCAACTTATACCTGAAGAGAGAGACAATGCTAACGACCGGATATGCATGAAGAGTAGATGCCTAAGAAAATATATAATTATATTAATATTAAATATGTCTTTTCACTTTTTAGTAAATATATGTGCGTGCATGCACAAGTTTGAGTAATACTATTCTAATCACTACTAATAAAAGGACCAATAAAATTTAGATCGGTTGTGTTTATCATAAATGTGAACAAGACACTGGATGATGCTTGGAAAAGTAAGAAATCTAGTGTTTCTCATTTTCAAAATTTTATTTAAGGATTAAGTTATGATAGGTGCGTCATTCATCTTTCTCCTCTGGGTTGTTCAAGCGATGTCCTTGGAGTGGTCTATTTAGTATTGGTATTATCTCGACTCTTGCCCATACCATAACTCCGAGACCGAAGCACATTATCAGAGCTCCTTTCAGGTTATAACAAATTTATATTCAATTAGTATATTTTAATCAAATAAAAACTCTAAAAGTTTTATTTATTTCATTAATATCTAGTTTATATAATTACTTTCTCGCAAATTCGGCTTGACAAGAAGAATACATCCAATTATACTCACTAATATCATACCTAGAGAACTAAAGGTCGTAACAAAAACCAGACCTCGGGTTTTCATTACTATCCCTAGAAGAAAATAGGAAAGTCCTTAAAATAAAATATACTGTAAAAAATAATTTTATAACAATTTGATCATAACTAGAATGAGATAAAACATTAATAAAAATGGAATTACATGTATATGTAACTTCTAAACTAATAAATATGTTAATTTAACTTGTTTCGAATTTATTAATTTTATTGCGATTTTACCATATAAAGAGCAAACACTAGACTTATACCAGCATTTATAGACCATATTATGGGACTTCTCCATTCGACCAAAGAGGCTAATGCTGCCCCTGGAATTACTCCCATCCAACTTATACCTGAAGAGAGAGACAATGCTAACGACCGGATATGCATGAAGAGTAGATGCCTAAGAAAATATATAATTATATTAATATTAAATATGTCTTTTCAATTTTTAGTAAATATATGTGCGTGCATGCACAAGTTTGAGTAATACTATTCTAATCACTACTAATAAAAGGACCAATAAAATTTAGATCGGTTGTGTTTATCATAAATATGAACAAGACACTGGATGATGCTTGGAAAAGTAAGAAATCTAGTGTTTCTCATTTTCAAAATTTTATTTAAGGATTAAGTTATGATAGGTGCGTCATTCATCTTTCTCCTCTGGGTTGTTCAAGCGATGTCCTTGGAGTGGTCTATTTAGTATTGGTATTATCTCGACTCTTGCCCATACCATAACTCCGAGACCGAAGCACATTATCAGAGCTCCTTTCAGGTTATAACAAATTTATATTCAATTAGTATATTTTAATCAAATAAAAACTCTAAAAGTTTTATTTATTTCATTAATATCTAGTTTATATAATTACTTTCTCGCAAATTCGGCTTGACAAGAAGAATACATCCAATTATACTCACTAATATCATACCTAGAGAACTAAAGGTCGTAACAAAAACCAGACCTCGGGTTTTCATTACTATCCCTAGAAAAATAGGAAAGTCCTTAAAATAAAATATACTGTAAAAAATAATTTTATAACAATTTGATCATAACTAGAATGAGATAAAACATTAATAAAAATGGAATTACATGTATATGTAACTTCTAAACTAATAAATATGTTAATTTAACTTGTTTCGAATTTATTAATTTTATTGCGATTTTTCCATATAAAGAGCAAACACTAGACTTATACCAGCATTTATAGACCATATTATGGGACTTCTCCATTCGACCAAAGAGGCTAATGCTGCCCCTGGAATTACTCCCATCCAACTTATACCTGAAGAGAGAGACAATGCTAACGACCGGATATGCATGAAGAGTAGATGCCTAAGAAAATATATAATTATATTAATATTAAATATGTCTTTTCAATTTTTAGTAAATATATGTGCGTGCATGCACAAGTTTGAGTAATACTATTCTAATCACTACTAATAAAAGGACCAATAAAATTTAGATCGGTTGTGTTTATCATAAATGTGAACAAGACACTGGATGATGCTTGGAAAAGTAAGAAATCTAGTGTTTCTCATTTTCAAAATTTTATTTAAGGATTAAGTTATGATAGGTGCGTCATTCATCTTTCTCCTCTGGGTTGTTCAAGCGATGTCCTTGGAGTGGTCTATTTAGTATTGGTATTATCTCGACTCTTGCCCATACCATAACTCCGAGACCGAAGCACATTATCAGAGCTCCTTTCAGGTTATAACAAATTTATATTCAATTAGTATATTTTAATCAAATAAAAACTCTAAAAGTTTTATTTATTTCATTAATATCTAGTTTATATAATTACTTTCTCGCAAATTCGGCTTGACAAGAAGAATACATCCAATTATACTCACTAATATCATACCTAGAGAACTAAAGGTCGTAACAAAAACCAGACCTCGGGTTTTCATTACTATCCCTAGAAGAAAATAGGAAAGTCCTTAAAATAAAATATACTGTAAAAAATAATTTTATAACAATTTGATCATAACTAGAATGAGATAAAACATTAATAAAAATGGAATTACATGTATATGTAACTTCTAAACTAATAAATATGTTAATTTAACTTGTTTCGAATTTATTAATTTTATTGCGATTTTTCCATATAAAGAGCAAACACTAGACTTATACCAGCATTTATAGACCATATTATGGGACTTCTCCATTCGACCAAAGAGGCTAATGCTGCCCCTGGAATTACTCCCATCCAACTTATACCTGAAGAGAGAGACAATGCTAACGACCGGATATGCATGAAGAGTAGATGCCTAAGAAAATATATAATTATATTAATATTAAATATGTCTTTTCAATTTTTAGTAAATATATGTGCGTGCATGCACAAGTTTGAGTAATACTATTCTAATCACTACTAATAAAAGGACCAATAAAATTTAGATCGGTTGTGTTTATCATAAATATGAACAAGACACTGGATGATGCTTGGAAAAGTAAGAAATCTAGTGTTTCTCATTTTCAAAATTTTATTTAAGGATTAAGTTATGATAGGTGCGTCATTCATCTTTCTCCTCTGGGTTGTTCAAGCGATGTCCTTGGAGTGGTCTATTTAGTATTGGTATTATCTCGACTCTTGCCCATACCATAACTCCGAGACCGAAGCACATTATCAGAGCTCCTTTCAGGTTATAACAAATTTATATTCAATTAGTATATTTTAATCAAATAAAAACTCTAAAAGTTTTATTTATTTCATTAATATCTAGTTTATATAATTACTTTCTCGCAAATTCGGCTTGACAAGAAGAATACATCCAATTATACTCACTAATATCATACCTAGAGAACTAAAGGTCGTAACAAAAACCAGACCTCGGGTTTTCATTACTATCCCTAGAAAAATAGGAAAGTCCTTAAAATAAAATATACTGTAAAAAATAATTTTATAACAATTTGATCATAACTAGAATGAGATAAAACATTAATAAAAATGGAATTACATGTATATGTAACTTCTAAACTAATAAATATGTTAATTTAACTTGTTTCGAATTTATTAATTTTATTGCGATTTTTCCATATAAAGAGCAAACACTAGACTTATACCAGCATTTATAGACCATATTATGGGACTTCTCCATTCGACCAAAGAGGCTAATGCTGCCCCTGGAATTACTCCCATCCAACTTATACCTGAAGAGAGAGACAATGCTAACGACCGGATATGCATGAAGAGTAGATGCCTAAGAAAATATATAATTATATTAATATTAAATATGTCTTTTCAATTTTTAGTAAATATGTGCGTGCATGCACAAGTTTGAGTAATACTATTCTAATCACTACTAATAAAAGGACCAATAAAATTTAGATCGGTTGTGTTTATCATAAATGTGAACAAGACACTAGATGATGCTTGGAAAAGTAAGAAATCTAGTGTTTCTCATTTTCAAAATTTTATTTAAGGATTAAGTTATGATAGGTGCGTCATTCATCTTTCTCCTCTGGGTTGTTCAAGCGATGTCCTTGGAGTGGTCTATTTAGTATTGGTATTATCTCGACTCTTGCCCATACCATAACTCCGAGACCGAAGCACATTATAAGAGCTCCTTTCAGGTTATAACAAATTTATATTCAATTAGTATATTTTAATCAAATAAAAACTCTAAAAGTTTTATTTATTTCATTAATATCTAGTTTATATAATTACTTTCTCGCAAATTCGGCTTGACAAGAAGAATACATCCAATTATACTCACTAATATCATACCTAGAGAACTAAAGGTCGTAACAAAAACCAGACCTCGGGTTTTCATTACTATCCCTAGAAGAAAATAGGAAAGTCCTTAAAATAAAATATACTGTAAAAAATAATTTTATAACAATTTGATCATAACTAGAATGAGATAAAACATTAATAAAAATGGAATTACATGTATATGTAACTTCTAAACTAATAAATATGTTAATTTAACTTGTTTCGAATTTATTAATTTTATTGCGATTTTTCCATATAAAGAGCAAACACTAGACTTATACCAGCATTTATAGACCATATTATGGGACTTCTCCATTCGACCAAAGAGGCTAATGCTGCCCCTGGAATTACTCCCATCCAACTTATACCTGAAGAGAGAGACAATGCTAACGACCGGATATGCATGAAGAGTAGATGCCTAAGAAAATATATGATTATATTAATATTAAATATGTCTTTTCAATTTTTAGTAAATATATGTGCGTGCATGCACAAGTTTGAGTAATACTATTCTAATCACTACTAATAAAAGGACCAATAAAATTTAGATCGGTTGTGTTTATCATAAATATGAACAAGACACTGGATGATGCTTGGAAAAGTAAGAAATCTAGTGTTTCTCATTTTCAAAATTTTATTTAAGGATTAAGTTATGATAGGTGCGTCATTCATCTTTCTCCTCTGGGTTGTTCAAGCGATGTCCTTGGAGTGGTCTCTTTAGTATTGGTATTATCTCGACTCTTGCCCATACCATAACTCCGAGACCGAAGCACATTATAAGAGCTCCTTTCAGGTTATAACAAATTTATATTCAATTAGTATATTTTAATCAAATAAAAACTCTAAAAGTTTTATTTATTTCATTAATATCTAGTTTATATAATTACTTTCTCGCAAATTCGGCTTGACAAGAAGAATACATCCAATTATACTCACTAATATCATACCTAGAGAACTAAAGGTCGTAACAAAAACCAGACCTCGGGTTTTCATTACTATCCCTAGAAAAATAGGAAAGTCCTTAAAATAAAATATACTGTAAAAAATAATTTTATAACAATTTGATCATAACTAGAATGAGATAAAACATTAATAAAAATGGAATTACATGTATATGTAACTTCTAAACTAATAAATATGTTAATTTAACTTGTTTCGAATTTATTAATTTTATTGCGATTCTACCATATAAAGAGCAAACACTAGACTTATACCAGCATTTATAGGCCATATTATAGGACTTCTCCATTCGACCAAAGAGGCTAATGCTGCCCCTGGAATTACTCCCATCCAACTTATACCTGAAGAGAGAGACAATGCTAACGACCGGATATGCATGAAGAGTAGATGCCTAAGAAAATATATAATTATATTAATATTAAATATGTCTTTTCACTTTTTAGTAAATATATGTACGTGCATGCTCATGTTTGAGTAATACTATAAAAATCACTACTAATAAAAGGACCAATAAAATTTATATCGGTTGTGTTTATCATAAATGTGAACAAGACACTAGATGATGCTTGGAAAAGTAAGAAATCTGGTGTTTCCCATTTTCAAAAATTTATGTAAGGATTAAGTTATGATAGGTGCGTCATTCATCTTTCTCCTCTGGGTTGTTCAAGCGATGTCGTTGGAGTGGTCTATTTAGTATTGGTATTATCTCGACTCTTGCCCATACCATAACTCCGAGACCGAAGCACATTATAAGAGCTCCTTTCAGGTTATAACAAATTTATATTCAATTAGTATATTTTAATCAAATAAAAACTCTAAAAGTTTTATTTATTTCATTAATATCTAGTTTATATAATTACTTTCTCGCAAATTCGGCTTGACAAGAAGAATACATCCAATTATACTCACTAATATCATACCTAGAGAACTAAAGGTCGTAACAAAAACCAGACCTCGGGTTTTCATTACTATCCCTAGAAGAAAATAGGAAAGTCCTTAAAATAAAATATACTGTAAAAAATAATTTTATAACAATTTGATCATAACTAGAATGAGATAAAACATTAATAAAAATGGAATTACATGTATATGTAACTTCTAAACTAATAAATATGTTAATTTAACTTGTTTCGAATTTATTAATTTTATTGCGATTTTTCCATATAAAGAGCAAACACTAGACTTATACCAGCATTTATAGACCATATTATGGGACTTCTCCATTCGACCAAAGAGGCTAATGTTGCCCCTGGAATTACTCCCATCCAACTTATACCTGAAGAGAGAGACAATGCTAACGACCGGATATGCATGAAGAGTAGATGCCTAAGAAAATATATGATTATATTAATATTAAATATGTCTTTTCAATTTTTAGTAAATATATGTGCGTGCATGCACAAGTTTGAGTAATACTATTCTAATCACTACTAATAAAAGGACCAATAAAATTTAGATCGGTTGTGTTTATCATAAATATGAACAAGACACTGGATGATGCTTGGAAAAGTAAGAAATCTAGTGTTTCTCATTTTCAAAATTTTATTTAAGGATTAAGTAATGATAGGTGCATCATTCATCTTTCTCCTCTGGGTTGTTCAAGCGATGTCCTTGGAGTGGTCTCTTTAGTATTGGTATTATCTCGACTCTTGCCCATACCATAACTCCGAGACCGAAGCACATTATAAGAGCTCCTTTCAGGTTATAACAAATTTATATTCAATTAGTATATTTTAATCAAATAAAAACTCTAAAAGTTTTATTTATTTCATTAATATCTAGTTTATATAATTACTTTCTCGCAAATTCGGCTTGACAAGAAGAATACATCCAATTATACTCACTAATATCATACCTAGAGAACTAAAGGTCGTAACAAAAACCAGACCTCGGGTTTTCATTACTATCCCTAGAAGAAAATAGGAAAGTCCTTAAAATAAAATATACTGTAAAAAATAATTTTATAACAATTTGATCATAACTAGAATGAGATAAAACATTAATAAAAATGGAATTACATGTATATGTAACTTCTAAACTAATAAATATGTTAATTTAACTTGTTTCGAATTTATTAATTTTATTGCGATTTTTCCATATAAAGAGCAAACACTAGACTTATACCAGCATTTATAGACCATATTATGGGACTTCTCCATTCGACCAAAGAGGCTAATGCTGCCCCTGGAATTACTCCCATCCAACTTATACCTGAAGAGAGAGACAATGCTAACGACCGGATATGCATGAAGAGTAGATGCCTAAGAAAATATATAATTATATTAATATTAAATATGTCTTTTCACTTTTTAGTAAATATATGTACGTGCATGCTCATGTTTGAGTAATACTATAAAAATCACTACTAATAAAAGGACCAATAAAATTTGGATCGGTTGTGTTTATCATAAATGTGAACAAGACACTGGATGATGCTTGGAAAAGTAAGAAATCTAGTGTTTCTCATTTTCAAAATTTTATTTAAGGATTAAGTTATGATAGGTGCGTCATTCATCTTTCTCCTCTGGGTTGTTCAAGCGATGTCCTTGGAGTGGTCTATTTAGTATTGGTATTATCTCGACTCTTGCCCATACCATAACTCCGAGACCGAAGCACATTATAAGAGCTCCTTTCAGGTTATAACAAATTTATATTCAATTAGTATATTTTAATCAAATAAAAACTCTAAAAGTTTTATTTATTTCATTAATATCTAGTTTATATAATTACTTTCTCGCAAATTCGGCTTGACAAGAAGAATACATCCAATTATACTCACTAATATCATACCTAGAGAACTAAAGGTCGTAACAAAAACCAGACCTCGGGTTTTCATTACTATCCCTAGAAGAAAATAGGAAAGTCCTTAAAATAAAATATACTGTAAAAAATAATTTTATAACAATTTGATCATAACTAGAATGAGATAAAACATTAATAAAAATGGAATTACATGTATATGTAACTTCTAAACTAATAAATATGTTAATTTAACTTGTTTCGAATTTATTAATTTTATTGCGATTTTTCCATATAAAGAGCAAACACTAGACTTATACCAGCATTTATAGACCATATTATGGGACTTCTCCATTCGACCAAAGAGGCTAATGTTGCCCCTGGAATTACTCCCATCCAACTTATACCTGAAGAGAGAGACAATGCTAACGACCGATATGCATGAAGAGTAGATGCCTAAGAAAATATATGATTATATTAAAATTAAATATGTCTTTTCAATTTTTAGTAAATATATGTGCGTGCATGCACAAGTTTGAGTAATACTATTCTAATCACTACAAATAAAAGGACCAATAAAATTTAGATCGGTTGTGTTTATCATAAATATGAACAAGACACTGGATGATGCTTGGAAAAGTAAGAAATCTAGTGTTTCTCATTTTCAAAATTTTATTTAAGGATTAAGTAATTATAGGTGCATCATTCATCTTTCTCCTCTGGGTTGTTCAAGCGATGTCCTTGGAGTGGTCTCTTTAGTATTGGTATTATCTCGACTCTTGCCCATACCATAACTCCGAGACCGAAGCACATTATAAGAGCTCCTTTCAGGTTATAACAAATTTATATTCAATTAGTATATTTTAATCAAATAAAAACTCTAAAAGTTTTATTTATTTTATTAAAATCTAGTTTATATAATTACTTTCTCGCAAATTCGGCTTGACAAGAAGAATACATCCAATTATACTCACTAATATCATACCTAGAGAACTAAAGGTCGTAACAAAAACCAGACCTCGGGTTTTCATTACTATCCCTAGCAGAAAATAGGAAAGTCCTTAAAATAAAATATACTGTAAAAAATAATTTTATAACAATTTGATCATAACTAGAATGAGATAAAACATTAATAAAAATGGAATTACATGTATATGTAACTTCTAAACTAATAAATATGTTAATTTAACTTGTTTCGAATTTATTAATTTTATTGCGATTCTACCATATAAAGAGCAAACACTAGACTTATACCAGCATTTATAGGCCATATTATAGGACTTCTCCATTCGACCAAAGAGGCTAATGCTGCCCCTGGAATTACTCCCATCCAACTTATACCTGAAGAGAGAGACAATGCTAACGACCGGATATGCATGAAGAGTAGATGCCTAAGAAAATATATAATTATATTAATATTAAATATATCTTTTCAATTTTTAGTAAATATATGTACGTGCATGCTCAAGTTTGAGTAATACTATAAAAATCACTACTAATAAAAGGACCAATAAAATTTGGATCGGTTGTGTTTATCATAAATGTGAACAAGACACTGGATGATGCTTGGAAAAGTAAGAAATCTAGTGTTTCTCATTTTCAAAATTTTATTTAAGGATTAAGTTATGATAGGTGCGTCATTCATCTTTCTCCTCTGGGTTGTTAAAGCGATGTCCTTGGAGTGGTCTATTTAGTATTGGTATTATCTCGACTCTTGCCCATACCATAACTCCGAGACCGAAGCACATTATAAGAGCTCCTTTCAGGTTATAACAAATTTATATTCAATTAGTATATTTTAATCAAATAAAAACTCTAAAAGTTTTATTTATTTCATTAATATCTAGTTTATATAATTACTTTCTCGCAAATTCGGCTTGACAAGAAGAATACATCCAATTATACTCACTAATATCATACCTAGAGAACTAAAGGTCGTAACAAAAACCAGACCTCGGGTTTTCATTACTATCCCTAGAAGAAAATAGGAAAGTCCTTAAAATAAAATATACTGTAAAAAATAATTTTATAACAATTTGATCATAACTAGAATGAGATAAAACATTAATAAAAATGGAATTACATGTATATGTAACTTCTAAACTAATAAATATGTTAATTTAACTTGTTTCGAATTTATTAATTTTATTGCGATTTTTCCATATAAAGAGCAAACACTAGACTTATACCAGCATTTATAGACCATATTATGGGACTTCTCCATTCGACCAAAGAGGCTAATGTTGCCCCTGGAATTACTCCCATCCAACTTATACCTGAAGAGAGAGACAATGCTAACGACCGATATGCATGAAGAGTAGATGCCTAAGAAAATATATGATTATATTAAAATTAAATACGTCTTTTCAATTTTTAGTAAATATATGTGCGTGCATGCACAAGTTTGAGTAATACTATTCTAATCACTACTAATAAAAGGACCAATAAAATTTAGATCGGTTGTGTTTATCATAAATATGAACAAGACACTGGATGATGCTTGGAAAAGTAAGAAATCTAGTGTTTCTCATTTTCAAAATTTTATTTAAGGATTAAGTAATTATAGGTGCATCATTCATCTTTCTCCTCTGGGTTGTTCAAGCGATGTCCTTGGAGTGGTCTCTTTAGTATTGGTATTATCTCGACTCTTGCCCATACCATAACTCCGAGACCGAAGCACATTATAAGAGCTCCTTTCAGGTTATAACAAATTTATATTCAATTAGTATATTTTAATCAAATAAAAACTCTAAAAGTTTTATTTATTTCATTAAAATCTAGTTTATATTACTTTCTCGCAAATTCGGCTTGACAAGAAGAATACATCCAATTATACTCACTAATATGATACCTAGAGAACTAAAGGTCGTAACAAAAACCAGACCTCGGGTTTTCATTACTATCCCTAGAAAAAAAATAGGAATGTCCTTAAAATAAAATATACTGTAAAAACTAATTTTATAACAATTTGATCATAACTAGAATGAGATAAAACATTAATAAAAATGGAATTACATGTATATGTAACTTCTAAACTAATAAATATGTTAACTTATCTTGTTTCGAATTTATTAATTTTATTGCGATTTTTCCATATAAAGAGCAAACACTAGACTTATACCAGCATTTATAGACCATATTATGAGACTTCTCCATTCGACCAAAGAGGCTAATGCTGCCCCTGGAATTACTCCCATCCAACTTATACCTGAAGAGAGAGACAATGCTAACGACCGAATATGCATGAAGAGTAGATGCCTAAGAAAATATATAATTATATTAATATTAAATATATCTTTTCAATTTTTAGTAAATATATGTACGTGCATGCTCATGTTTGAGTAATACTATAAAAATCACTACTAATAAAAGGACCAATAAAATTTGGATCGGTTGTGTTTATCATAAATGTGAACAAGACACTGGATGATGCTTGGAAAAGTAAGAAATCTAGTGTTTCTCATTTTCAAAATTTTATTTAAGGATTAGGTTATGATAGGTGCGTCATTCATCTTTCTCCTCTGGGTTGTTAAGGCGATGTCCTTGGAGTGGTCTATTTAATATTGGTATTATCTCGACTCTTGCCCATACCATAACTCCGAGACCGAAGCACATTATAAGAGCTCCTTTCAGGTTATAACAAATTTATATTCAATTAGTATATTTTAATCAAATAAAAACTCTAAAAGTTTTATTTATTTCATTAAAATCTAGTTTATATAATTACTTTCTCGCAAATTCGGCTTGACAAGAAGAATACATCCAATTATACTCACTAATATCATACCTAGAGAACTAAAGGTCGTAACAAAAACCAGACCTCGGGTTTTCATTACTATCCCTAGAAGAAAATAGGAAAGTCCTTAAAATAAAATATACTGTAAAAAATAATTTTATAACAATTTGATCATAACTAGAATGAGATAAAACATTAAAAAAATGGAATTACATGTATATGTAACTTCTAAACTAATAAATATGTTAATTTATCTTGTTTCGAATTTATTAATTTTATTGCGATTTTTCCATATAAAGAGCAAACACTAGACTTATACCAGCATTTATAGACCATATTATGGGACTTCTCCATTCGACCAAAGAGGCTAATGTTGCCCCTGGAATTACTCCCATCCAACTTATACCTGAAGAGAGAGACAATGCTAACGACCGATATGCATGAAGAGTAGATGCCTAAGAAAATATATGATTATATTAAAATTAAATACGTCTTTTCAATTTTTAGTAAATATATGTGCGTGCATGCACAAGTTTGAGTAATACTATTCTAATCACTACTAATAAAAGAACCAATAAAATTTAGATCGGTTGTGTTTATCATAAATATGAACAAGACACTGAATGATGCTTGGAAAAGTAAGAAATCTAGTGTTTCTCATTTTCAAAATTTTATTTAAGGATTAAGTAATTATAGGTGCATCATTCATCTTTCTCCTCTGGGTTGTTCAAGCGATGTCCTTGGAGTGGTCTCTTTAGTATTGGTATTATCTCGACTCTTGCCCATACCATAACTCCGAGACCGAAGCACATTATAAGAGCTCCTTTCAGGTTATAACAAATTTATATTCAATTAGTATATTTTAATCAAATAAAAACTCTAAAAGTCTTATTTATTTCATTAAAATCTAGTTTATAATTACTTTCTTGCAAATTCGGCTTGACAAGAAGAATACATCCAATTATACTCACTAATATGATACCTAGAGAACTAAAGGTCGTAACAAAAACCAGACCTCGGGTTTTCATTACTATCCCTAGGAAAAATAGGAATGTCCTTAAAATAAAATATACTGTAAAAACTAATTTTATAACAATTTGATCACAACTAGAATGAGATAAAACATTAATAAAAATGGAATTACATGTATATGTAACTTCTAAATTAATAAATATGTTAACTTATCTTGTTTCGAATTTATTAATTTTATTGCGATTTTTCCATATAAAGAGCAAACACTAGACTTATACCAGCATTTATAGACCATATTATGAGACTTCTCCATTCGACCAAAGAGGCTAATGCTGCCCCTGGAATTACTCCCATCCAACTTATACCTGAAGAGAGAGACAATGCTAACGACCGAATATGCATGAAGAGTAGATGCCTAAGAAAATATATAATTATATTAATATTAAATATATCTTTTAATTTTTAGTAAATATATGTACGTGCATGCTCATGTTTGAGTAATACTATAAAATCACTACTAATAAAAGGACAAATAAAATTTGGATCGGTTGTGTTTATCATAAATGTGAACAAGACACTGGATGATGCTTGGAAAAGTAAGAAATCTAGTGTTTCTCATTTTCAAAATTTTATTTAAGGATTAGGTTATGATAGGTGCGTCATTCATCTTTCTCCTCTGGGTTGTTAAGGCGATGTCCTTGGAGTGGTCTATTTAATATTGGTATTATCTCGACTCTTGCCCATACCATAACTCCGAGACCGAAGCACATTATAAGAGCTCCTTTCAGGTTATAACAAATTTATATTCAATTAGTATATTTTAATCAAATAAAAACTCTAAAAGTTTTGTTTATTTCATTAAAATCTAGTTTATATAATTACTTTCTCGCAAATTCGGCTTGACAAGAAGAATACATCCAATTATACTCACTAATATCATACCTAGAGAACTAAAGGTCGTAACAAAAACCGGACCTCGGGTTTTCATTACTATCCCTAGAAGAATATAGGAATGTCCTTAAAATAAAATATACTGTAAAAAATAATTTTATAACAATTTGATTATAACTAGAATGAGATAAAACATTAAAAAAAATAGAATTACATGTATATGTAACTTCTAAACTAATAAATATGTTAATTTATCTTGTTTCGAATTTATTAAATTTATTGCGATTTTTCCATATAAAGAGCAAACACTAGACTTATACCAGCATTTATAGACCATATTATGGGACTTCTCCATTCGACCAAAGAGGCTAATGTTGCCCCTGGAATTACTCCCATCCAACTTATACCTGAAGAGAGAGACAATGCTAACGACCGATATGCATGAAGAGTAGATGCCTAAGAAAATATATGATTATATTAAAATTAAATACGTCTTTTCAATTTTTAGTAAATATATGTGCGTGCATGCACAAGTTTGAGTAATACTATTCTAATCACTACTAATAAAAGAACCAATAAAATTTAGATCGGTTGTGTTTATCATAAATATGAACAAGACACTGAATAATGCTTGGAAAAGTAAGAAATCTAGTGTTTCTCATTTTCAAAATTTTATTTAAGGATTAAGTAATTATAGGTGCATCATTCATCTTTCTCCTCTGGGTTGTTCAAGCGATGTCCTTGGAGTGGTCTCTTTAGTATTGGTATTATCTCGACTCTTGCCCATACCATAACTCCGAGACCGAAGCACATTATAAGAGCTCCTTTCAGGTTATAACAAATTTATATTCAATTAGTATATTTTAATCAAATAAAAACTCTAAAAGTCTTATTTATTTCATTAAAATCTAGTTTATAATTACTTTCTTGCAAATTCGGCTTGACAAGAAGAATACATCCAATTATACTCACTAATATGATACCTAGAGAACTAAAGGTCGTAACAAAAACCAGACCTCGGGTTTTCATTACTATCCCAAGGAAAAAATAGGAATGTCCTTAAAATAAAATATACTGTAAAAACTAATTTTATAACAATTTGATCACAACTAGAATGAGATAAAACATTAATAAAAATGGAATTACATGTATATGTAACTTCTAAATTAATAAATATGTTAACTTATCTTGTTTCGAATTTATTAATTTTATTGCGATTTTTCCATATAAAGAGCAAACACTAGACTTATACCAGCATTTATAGACCATATTATGAGACTTCTCCATTCGACCAAAGAGGCTAATGCTGCCCCTGGAATTACTCCCATCCAACTTATACCTGAAGAGAGAGACAATGCTAACGACCGAATATGCATGAAGAGTAGATGCCTAAGAAAATATATAATTATATTAATATTAAATATATCTTTTAAATTTTTAGTAAATATATGTACGTGCATGCTCATGTTTGAGTAATACTATAAAAATCACTACTAATAAAAGGACAAATAAAATTTGGATCGGTTGTGTTTATCATAAATGTGAACAAGACACTGGATGATGCTTGGAAAAGTAAGAAATCTAGTGTTTCTCATTTTCAAAATTTTATTTAAGGATTAGGTTATGATAGGTGCGTCATTCATCTTTCTCCTCTGGGTTGTTAAGGCGATGTCCTTGGAGTGGTCTATTTAATATTGGTATTATCTCGACTCTTGCCCATACCATAACTCCGAGACCGAAGCACATTATAAGAGCTCCTTTCAGGTTATAACAAATTTATATTCAATTAGTATATTTTAATCAAATAAAAACTCTAAAAGTTTTGTTTATTTCATTAAAATCTAGTTTATATAATTACTTTCTCGCAAATTCGGCTTGACAAGAAGAATACATCCAATTATACTCACTAATATCATACCTAGAGAACTAAAGGTCGTAACAAAAACCGGACCTCGGGTTTTCATTACTATCCCTAGAAGAATATAGGAATGTCCTTAAAATAAAATATACTGTAAAAAATAATTTTATAACAATTTGATTATAACTAGAATGAGATAAAACATTAAAAAAAATAGAATTACATGTATATGTAACTTCTAAACTAATAAATATGTTAACTTATCTTGTTTCGAATTTATTAATTTTATTGCGATTTTTCCATATAAAGAGCAAACACTAGACTTATACCAGCATTTGTAGACCATATTATGAGACTTCTCCATTCCACCAAAGAGGCTAATGCTGCCTAAAATTCTGGTGTAGTCAGAGTTTAGATGTTCTACTCCAAGTAATGACATCTAATCTAACATTGTAACTAATACAGCAAGACAGTTATACAAATTACAACCTAGTACTGATATGCACACATTCACAGATGTCACGACATCTGCTACTATATCACCATAGAATGGAAGAACACCCAGTTCTGTCCATCTGGTACACAGGCACAGCAGAGATCAACCATAGCACTTACTTCTGTTGAGCCTGCATAGTTAACAGCATGATGTCTCAACATTGATTTGAACATCATCTGTTACAGCATTACAGGTTTACCTTATTTTATAACTGACAAAATTATAACATGCAAAAGGTAAAAACACAAGTAATTGTTAACCCAGTTCGGTGCAACATCACCTACGTCTGGGGGCATACCAAGCCAGGAAGAAGATCCACTATTAGTAGTATCAATTCAAAGCTAAACTCACCCGTTTACAACTTATCACTTAATCCCTACCCAATGCAATCTATACCTAGGAACTCCTAGATAGAAACCTCCAGTTTCCATTCCTATCACTACAATCACAATGTAATGCTAACCAACTTGAACTTGCTTCACAGCTTCGTTCATACACATAATCACTCTTGCCTACAGGCTTGAGTTACAAAAACTCTCAGCTTTTACCACTGAGAAACACATGGTAACCATCCCACAGGTTGGGAGGTTTACCTTACACACACCCCTAAATTTTCATTCTAGGAGGCTTACAAAGACCAGATTACAATCAGCTATTTATAACCTAATCACCCAAGTGGATTTGGGCCTTCAGAAATCGCAGCAAACTTCTCCTTTGCTGTTACAACATCAGCAGAAACTTTCTGCTACAAACAAGGTCTTCAATCTTTTAGTTCCTAAAATATCTCCATATATAGTTCCCAAAATATCTCCATATTTAGTTCCTAAAATATCTCCATATTTAGTTCCTAAAATATCTTAAGACCTCCACAAATAATGCCACATAGGATTCTAACTAATTTCCACATATTAGTGTGCTAACAAATAGGCTATTTGTTAGGTTCCTTAATTGTAGCTTGGTTGTTGGTTTCCTGGATTTTCTCTAAACTGTTGACTTCCTGAAGAATAGCCCAAGAAAAGCTGAAACAGAAAACTGAACAACCTACAATATAGCATATGCTGTCAGGAATGAATGTCACGACATTCAACTTGACATCAAGGTCCATATGCTGAGTCTGTTTTTTCAGAAAACAGACTATACAATTTTGCTGACCTGTACATGATCAAAATGACCATACTACAGTAACAGCTTACCTTAATAAATGTTAAAGTGTCCAACTTAACATTTACACATTTGGCCTTACGTTAGTTCTGTTATTCTCTCGAAGAACAAACTAAGTTACATGCTGAAGCATAGCAGAACACCACTCTGCTTAATGTTCAGTAGCTGCTTTCAATGATGAATGTCATAACATCCAGTTTGACATTCAGTCAGTAGGCCTTATGCCAGGTCTGGTTCTTCCTTGATAACCAGACTGCACTTAAATACTAAGTTCTAACAAAACTCCTGCTGTTCTATTCCTTAGTATCTGTTGACAGGTATGAATCTCACAGCATCCAGTTTGACATTCAATAAATCCTGTGTTAGCTAGTCCTGCAGTGACTACAATGTAGTTACACGTACATGTCATGACATCAGTCAAGACATTGGTACCCATCTAGTGTTTTACCATATAATGCAGCCAATTAAGCACCTACAAACTCCCCCTTTGGCAAATTTTTGGCTAAAACACTTTGATCCCCATAACAGAGTTCATAGCAGCGGAATCACACACCTAGCAGGAAATAAGCCTAGCTAATACACTTAGAGTGGCAGCACACTCACACACATGGAAGTTAAATAAAAACTTCAACACACAGCAGCTGCAGGGGAGGGAATCTGTCACGAGAGTCTGTTGTAGAGACCCACTCTGTTTGTCAGGGGTGGTGGTTATTACTCCCCCTTTTTGTCAAAAATGTTGCCAAAGACAACAACAAAGCCAGAGAATAATGACAGAGTTACAGACTTGGTTTTACTTCACAGTTTCAACCAAGTTAGCATCCACTTGATCTTGCTTCACAGCTTTGATCAAGTAATCACCCACTTTTGATTTACAGTAGGTACAGCCATATCAGATTCCAAGACTTTGAGTCTGACATCTTGATCCACTCCTGCATGAACACTTTCTTGAACTCCAGCAGGCACATAAGATATCTTATGTTAAGACATCACATATGACATCTTGTGAATACTCTGTCCTTTTTGTTAACAAGGCAAACTATCAGCAGTTTAAACCACATAATAGTAGTTTAGTCAGCAGCAGGAGCAAACACGATTACTAGTTATGGCTACTAGTAATACACACGTGCCCAAGGGTACTTCTCCTCCCCCTAAATCTTTGCAGCAATCAGAATTACTAGTTATGGATGCAACTAGTAAGACACACAAATGTACAATGCACAAGGGTACTTCTTCTCCCCCTAAATCTGTGCATTCATCAAATAACAGCTGCTGTAACTCCAGCACCTGTACCAGCCAGAATGTCCTACTGGCATATGCTTCCATATTGTCATGACATCCGGTCAGACATTCTTCTGCTCACTCAGTCTTGACACATACCAACTTTATCCCACTAGCTAACAGGTTTCCAAACCTTGTTATCTGAGAACACATAGACCACAAGCTTGATGATTACTTGCAGTGCAAGGACAGAACTCCCCCTGTCATGAACAACCCATTCTCCTCTTGAAGCTTGGAGATCACACATGGGCATATCCAACATCCCAAAGTTGGACCTTCACATACTTCCTGATTCAAAGAGACTCCAGACCACTTGATGAATGGAAAACATAAGACGCATCTTCATGTCTTCAAGAGCACACCCTCTGTTCAACCCTCTTAGCTGAACACATTCACACTCTGTGTCAATCTCTCTTCTAACCAGAACAGAAGACCACTTCACAAGATGTTCTAACATCAGCTGGGACATCCTTCATAACAGGACAAGGCACACCATCTGATAGTCTTCAGATATCACTGAGTCACCGGGTTGATCAAGAAGAACCCAGACATACATTGGGACATATACATTTTCATCCCATTACAAGAGATAATCTTCCATAGATAGCTCAGAACTCCTACCACAAGCTCCAAGGGATGAATAGAAAACACCTCCTTTTGTCTTCAACTCAATACTTTTCTGCTCAAAAGTAATTTGTTTTAGACTTTCCTCAAGAATAATCAGTTGCCATATGTTGATTATCTTGATTCTTCGAACTCACTTCTGAGGTAGACCAATTTCCACTGGTTGGTTACCTCCTTCATGAATCCTCATATGAAAAGGTCAAATGTTGCTTTTTGACCTCCCCAAGTTTATCAGACTTCTCCCAAAGATATTCTGACCTTCCAAGTGAGACTTGAACTTCAAGCTTTTTGAAGTATCCAATCTACAACCCTGTAGACCTTTCTATCTCAAGTTGATGTGCCACTTCACCAACTAAGAATCTGATGTTGAACCAAATGTCACAACATTGTGTTTTGACATCTAGTTGTTGAATTCAGCTCCTTCTTCTGCCACTTGAAAGAACTTCCTCCCTTCACAGAACAAGAGTTCAATGTTCTCATAGACTTGATTGTGGAACCAAGTTTGAATAAACAACCTCCATCCTGCAGGTTTGCAGTTAAGTCATCCAAGCTCACACCTTGATGAATCCCTGCTTCTTCTCCAAAGACATCAGACATTTTGATGTATGAGTCTTCAGAAGGAACAGTTAGAAACTATCCCTTCAGCTATGCCAAGGATTCCTCTTCCTAAAGCAAGGCTGTTTCCATGATGTCAAGACTGCTGCCACTTGTTCTTGACTTCACAGTGTGCATAAGCTAATGCACTTCCTTACCTAGATCAGAAATAAACTGATCCAAGTAACCACCATCAAGACTATGATGTCTTCTTCTTCTTGTACATACCAAGGCTGAACATGTTTCTTGCCAGGAAACCTTTTCAGAGATCATATGCTTTTGCTGCCACCAAAGAGATAGATCATAAGCCAATGTACTATCCTTCCTGTGATTCTGCACAGGGTCTTGAAGAAGTGATGTTCCAACATCTTTAAGAACATCAGTTATCTTGAGCTCCAAGGATAATCAATTAAACACTTGTACTTGGCACAAGTAGACATTGATCTTAAATCCTTTCCCAATTATCCCTTCAGATACTTCCACCATAAGAATACTTTGAAAATACTCTTCTTGTGTCAACATCTTCTGCTTGCAAGCACCTAGACAATTTTGAAAGTCTTCCCAGATTAAATTCACCCTTAGGAATGAGAGAGATGAATTCTTCCTTGCAAATGTGTCACACAACCACCAGAACCCATGTGACACAGGTCAACAGCCAACCAGACCCTAGGCTGACCAAACGTGAGGAGGTTAACCAAAACTCCCCCTCAAATTAACAATCATGGAAACTTCACACCAATATCCATGCATTGTACAGACATGTCTCAACATGACATACACCATCCCTACCAGTGGCAACTAACTCTATGAGTTATACCTATACATACTCCAAACACACCAATCAGACTCCAGCTGACCATAAGTACTAGTGATACAAAACAACACCAGTCAATGGTAAATATGCATTGCTAGAGCATACTACCTCAACTAACCTCTGAATCTTCATATTCTCACTCCTCGAAAAAACTGCCACTTCTGAAACGTGGTGGTTGAATAACAAGATTCATGGTTCCAATCCTCTTAAATGGTATAGCAATCAGGTTATCCCATTATTGACTACTAACAACCAGGGGACTTGTCTTCCAACACAACATAGTACTTCAGGGAACAGCTATCCAACCCTGATCAATCCACAGGAATATGCCAAACAGCAGGAGATTGCACAATGTCACATCTCAACCAGCTCAACTTCTAAAGATCAGACTTCTAAAGGTGACCTTCTTGAGCACACACACAGTTGACCCTACCCTTGTCAACTTAGCACACACAGATGTCTCCTCTTCCAGGTCAGGAGTAGGTTCCAAACAGAAGTATCCCTTTGTTTGATTCCTAAAAACATCTGCTCTTCAACCAGTAGCTGCATACTTGTTGAACAACATGTTCTAACATCGCATAGAACATTAGTTCCACCTCCTTGGAACAAACCTTCCTTGAAGGTCTTCAAGGTCTTCATACACCCTACTCAAGTGAGTAAAAGAATCAGTGGTTAAGTGATTCTTACCATCCTGAAGTGAGAACGTCATGATGAGTGGACTTGAGGAGACTCAAGTATCTTTGACATCTTCAGTAGATTATGATGAGATCTTGAATACAGCAGCCTTTCATCCACATGAGGGGAAACAACATCAGAGTTTGAGTTTTGTCAGGTATTATGCAGCGGAAATCATAATACAACTCAACCTATGAACACACACTTCACCAAATCAGCCTCCAAGACCATACCAAGTTTGAATGAGATTCAATACTGGCACAGCTGTCCCACACATAGGCCAATTGCCACCCTCCAGAGACAGGTACACACCATTCCTGTCATGAATAGTCCATCCACCTACTTCAAGGGACCATTCAGGGTAATCACAGAACCTTCCACAGGTTCCAGCATTAGTACTAACATAACTCCTTGCAAGATACCAGAAAGTATCACCCATGGATCTCATCCAGAAACAGAACAGGATGCCTGCTCTGATACCAATTGAAATTCTGGTGTAGTCAGAGTTTAGATGTTCTATTCCAAGTAATGACATCTAATCTAACATTGTAACTAATACAGCAAGACAGTTATACAAATTACAACCTAGTACTGATATGCACACATTCACAGATGTCACGACATCTGCTACTATATCACCATAGAATGGAAGAACACCCAGTTCTGTCCATCTGGTACACAGGCACAGCAGAGATCAACCATAGCACTTACTTCTGTTGAGCCTGCATAGTTAACAGCATGATGTCTCAACATTGATTTGAACATCATCTGTTACAGCATTACAGGTTTACCTTATTTTATAACTGACAAAATTATAACATGCAAAAGGTAAAAACACAAGTAATTGTTAACCCAGTTCGGTGCAACATCACCTACGTCTGGGGGCATACCAAGCCAGGAAGAAGATCCACTATTAGTAGTATCAATTCAAAGCTAAACTCATCCGTTTACAACTTATCACTTAATCCCTACCCAATGCAATCTATACCTAGGAACTCCTAGATAGAAACCTCCAGTTTCCATTCCTATCACTACAATCACAATGTAATGCTAACCAACTTGAACTTGCTTCACAATTTCATTCAAGCACATAATCACTCTTGCCTACAGGCTTGAGTTACAAAAACTCTCAGCTTTTACCACTGAGAAACACATGGTAACCATCCCACAGGTTGGGAGGTTTACCTTACACACACCCCTAAATTTTCATTCTAGGAGGCTTACAAAGACCAGATTACAATCAGCTATTTATAACCTAATCACCCAAGTGGATTTGGGCCTTCAGAAATCGCAACAAACTTCTCCTTTGCTGTTACAACATCAGCAGAAACTTTCTGCTACAAACAAGGTCTTCAATCTTTTAGTTCCTAAAATATCTCCATATTTAGTTCCTAAAATATCTCCATATTTAGTTCCTAAAATATCTCCATATTTAGTTCCTAAAATATCTTAAGACCTCCACAAATAATGCCACATAGGATTCTAACTAATTTCCAAATATTAGTGTGCTAACAAATAGGCTATTTGTTAGGTTCCTTAATTGTAGCTTGGTTGTTGGTTTCCTGGATTTTCTCTAAGCTGTTGACTTCCTGAAGAATAGCCCAAGAAAAGCTGAAACAGAAAACTGAACAACCTACAATATAGCATATGCTGTCAGGAATGAATGTCATGACATTCAACTTGACATCAAGGTCCATATGCTGAGTCTGTTTTTTCAGAAAACAGACTGTACAATTTTGCTGACCTGTACATGATCAAAATGACCATACTACAGTAACAGCTTACCTTAATAAATGTTAAAGTGTCCAACTTAACATTTACACATTTGGCCTTACGTTAGTTCTGTTATTCTCTCGAAGAACAAACTAAGTTACATGCTGAAGCATAGCAGAACACCACTCTGCTTAATGTTCAGTAGCTGCTTTCAATGATGAATGTCATAACATCCAGTTTGACATTCAGTCAGTAGGCCTTATGCCAGGTCTGGTTCTTCCTTGATAACCAGACTGCACTTAAATACTAAGTTCTAACAGAACTCCTGCTGTTCTATTCCTTAGTATCTGTTGACAGGTATGAATGTCACAGCATCCAGTTTGACATTCAATAAATCCTGTGTTAGCTAGTCCTGCAGTAACTACAATGTAGTTACACGTACATGTCATGACATCAGTCAAGACATTGGTACCCATATAGTGTTTTACCATATAATGCAGCCAATTAAGCACCTACACTGCCCCTGGAATTACTCCCATCCAACTTATACCTGAAGAGAGAGACAATGCTAACGACCGAATATGCATGAATAGTAGATGCCTAAGAAAATATATAATTATATTAATATTAAATATATCTTTTCAATTTTTAGTAAATATATGTACGTGCATGCTCATGTTTGAGTAATACTATAAAAATCACTACTAATAAAAGGACCAATAAAATTTGGATCGGTTGTGTTTATCATAAATGTGAACAAGACACTTGATTATGCTTGGAAAAGTAAGTAATCTAGTGTTTCTCATTTTCAAAATTTTATTTAAGGATTAGGTTATGATAGGTGCGTCATTCATCTTTCTCCTCTGGGTTGTTAAGGCGATGTCCTTGGAGTGGTCTATTTAATATTGGTATTATCTCGACTCTTGCCCATACCATAACTCCGAGACCGAAGCACATTATAAGCGCTCCTTTCAGGTTATAACAAATTTATATTCAATTAGTATATTTTAATCAAATAAAAACTCTAAAAGTTTTATTTATTTCATTAATATCTAGTTTATATAATTACTTTCTCGCAAATTCGGCTTGACAAGAAGAATACATCCAATTATACTCACTAATATCATACCTAGAGAACTAAAGGTCGTAACAAAAACCAGACCTCGGGTTTTCATTACTATCCCTAGAAGAATATAGGAATGTCCTTAAAATAAAATATACTGTAAAAAGTAATTTTATAACAATTTGATCATAACTAGAATGAGATAAAACATTAAATAAAATAGAATTACATGTATATGTAACTTCTAAACTAATAAATATGTTAATTTATCTTGTTTCGAATTTATTAATTTTATTGCGATTTTTCCATATAAAGAGCAAACATAGACTTATACCAGCATTTATAGACCATATTATGGGACTTCTCCATTCGACCAAAGAGGCTAATGTTGCCCCTGGAATTACTCCTATCCAACTTATACCTGAAGAGAGAGACAATGCTAACGACCGATATGCATGAAGAGTAGATGCCTAAGAAAATATATGATTATATTAAAATTAAATACGTCTTTTCAATTTATTAGTAAATATATGTGCGTGCATGCACAAGTTTGAGTAATACTATTCTAATCACTACTAATAAAAGAACCAATAAAATTTAGATCGGTTGTGTTTATCATAAATATGAACAAGACACTGAATAATGCTTGGAAAAGTAAGAAATCTAGTGTTTCTCATTTTCAAAATTTTATTTAAGGATTAAGTAATTATAGGTGCATTATTCATCTTTCTCTTCTGGGTTGTTCAAGCGATGTCCTTGGAGTGGTCTCTTTAGTATTGATATTATCTCGACTCTTGCCCATACCATAACTCCGAGATTAAAGCACATTATAAGAGCTCCTTTCCGGTTATAACAAATTTATATTCAATTAGTATATTTTAATCAAATAAAAACTCTAAAAGTTTTATTTATTTCATTAAAATCTAATTTATATGATTACTTTCTCGCAAATTCGGCTTGACAAGAAGAATACATCCAATTATACTCACTAATATCATACCTAGAGAACTAAAGGTCGTAACAAAAACCAGACCTCGGGTTTTCATTACTATCCCTAGAAAAAAATAGGAATGTCCTTAAAATAAAATATACTGTAAAAACTAATTTTATAACAATTTGATCATAACTAGAATGAGATAAAACATTAATAAAAATGGAATTACATGTATATGTAACTTCTAAACTAATAAATATGTTAACTTATCTTGTTTCGAATTTATTAATTTTATTGCGATTTTTCCATATAAAGAGCAAACACTAGACTTATACCAGCATTTATAGACCATACTATGGGACTTCTCCATTCGACCAAAGAGGCTAATGCTGCCCCTGGAATTACTCCCATCCAACTTATACCTGAAGAGAGAGACAATGCTAACGACCGGATATGCATGAAGAGTAGATGCCTAAGAAAATATATGATTATATTAAAATTAAATATGTCTTTTCAATTTTTAGTAAATATATGTGCGTGCATGCACAAGTTTAGGTAATACTATTCTAATCACTACTAATAAAAGGACCAATAAAATTTAGATCGGTTGTGTTTATCATAAATATGAACAAGACACTGGATGATGCTTGGAAAAGTAAGAAATCTAGTGTTTCTCATTTTCAAAATTTTATTTAAGGATTAGGTTATGATAGGTGCGTCATTCATCTTTCTCCTCTGGGTTGTTAAGCGATGTCCTTGGAGTGGTCTATTTAGTATTGGTATTATCTCGACTCTTGCCCATACCATAACTCCGAGACCGAAGCACATTATCAGAGCTCCTTTCAGGTTATAACAAATTTATATTCAATTAGTATATTTTAATCAAATAAAAACTCTAAAAGTTTTATTTATTTCATTAATATCTAGTTTATATATTTACTTTCTCGCAAATTCGGCTTGACAAGAAGAATACATCCAATTATACTCACTAATATCATACCTAGAGAAATAAAGGTCGTAACAAAAACCAGACCTCGGGTTTTCATTACTATCCCTAGAAGAAAATAGGAAAGTCCTTAAAATAAAATATACTGTAAAAAATAATTTTATAACAATTTGATCATAACTAGAATGAGATAAAACATTAATAAAAATGGAATTACATGTATATGTCATTTCTAAACTTATAAATATGTTAATTTAACTTGTTTCGAATTTATTAATTTTATTGCGATTTTTCCATATAAAGAGCAAACACTAGACTTATACTAGCATTTATAGACCATATTATGGGACTTCTCCATTCGACCAAAGAGGCTAATGCTGCCCCTGGAATTACTCCCATCAAACTTATACCTGAAGAGAGAGACAATGCTAACGACCGGATATGCATGAAGAGTAGATGCCTAAGAAAATATATGATTATATTAATATTAAATATGTCTTTTCAATTTTAGTAAATATATGTGCGTGCATGCACAAGTTTGAGTAATACTATTCTAATCACTACTAATAAAAGGACCAATAAAATTTAGATCGGTTGTGTTTATCATAAATATGAACAAGACACTGGATGATGCTTGGAAAAGTAAGAAATCTAGTGTTTCTCATTTTCAAAATTTTATTTAAGGATTAGGTTATGATAGGTGCGTCATTCATCTTTCTCCTCTGGGTTGTTAAGGCGATGTCCTTGGAGTGGTCTATTTAGTATTGGTATTATCTCGACTCTTGCCCATACCATAACTCCGAGACCGAAGCACATTATCAGAGCTCCTTTCAGTTTATAACAAATTTATATTCAATTAGTATATTTTAATCAAATAAAAACTCTAAAAGTTTTATTTATTTCATTAATATCTAGTTTATATATTTACTTTCTCGCAAATTCGGCTTGACAAGAAGAATACATCCAATTATACTCACTAATATCATACCTAGAGAAATAAAGGTCGTAACAAAAACCAGACCTCGGGTTTTCATTACTATCCCTAGAAGAAAATAGGAAAGTCCTTAAAATAAAATATACTGTAAAAAATAATTTTATAACAATTTGATCATAACTAGAATGAGATAAAACATTAATAAAAATGGAATTACATGTATATGTCATTTCTAAACTTATAAATATGTTAATTTAACTTGTTTCGAATTTATTAATTTTATTGCGATTTTTCCATATAAAGAGCAAACACTAGACTTATACTAGCATTTATAGACCATATTATGGGACTACTCCATTCGACCAAAGAGTCTAATGCTGCCCCTGGAATTACTCCCATCCAACTTATACCTGAAGAGAGAGACAATGCTAACGACCGGATATGCATGAAGAGTAGATGCCTAAGAAAATATATGATTATATTAATATTAAATATGTCTTTTCAATTTTTAGTAAATATATGTGCGTGCATGCACAAGTTTGAGTAATACTATTCTAATCACTACTAATAAAAGGACCAATAAAATTTAGATCGGTTGTGTTTATCATAAATATGAACAAGACACTGGATGATGCTTGGAAAAGTAAGAAATCTAGTGTTTCTCATTTTCAAAATTTTATTTAAGGATTAGGTTATGATAGGTGCGTCATTCATCTTTCTCCTCTGGGTTGTTAAGGCGATGTCCTTGGAGTGGTCTATTTAGTATTGGTATTATCTCGACTCTTGCCCATACCATAACTCCGAGACCGAAGCACATTATCAGAGCTCCTTTCAGGTTATAACAAATTTATATTCAATTAGTATATTTTAATCAAATAAAAACTCTAAAAGTTTTATTTATTTCATTAATATCTAGTTTATATATTTACTTTCTCGCAAATTCGGCTTGACAAGAAGAATACATCCAATTATACTCACTAATATCATACCTAGAGAAATAAAGGTCGTAACAAAAACCAGACCTCGGGTTTTCATTACTATCCCTAGAAGAAAATAGGAAAGTCCTTAAAATAAAATATACTGTAAAAAATAATTTTATAACAATTTGATCATAACTAGAATGAGATAAAACATTAATAAAAATGGAATTACATGTATATGTCATTTCTAAACTAATAAATATGTTAATTTAACTTGTTTCGAATTTATTAATTTTATTGCGATTTTTCCATATAAAGAGCAAACACTAGACTTATACCAGCATTTATAGACCATATTATGGGACTTCTCCATTCGACCAAAGAGGCTAATGCTGCCCCTGGAATTACTCCCATCAAACTTATACCTGAAGAGAGAGACAATGCTAACGACCGGATATGCATGAAGAGTAGATGCCTAAGAAAATATATGATTATATTAATATTAAATATGTCTTTTCAATTTTTAGTAAATATATGTGCGTGCATGCACAAGTTTGAGTAATACTATTCTAATCACTACTAATAAAAGGACCAATAAAATTTAGATCGGTTGTGTTTATCATAAATATGAACAAGACACTGGATGATGCTTGGAAAAGTAAGAAATCTAGTGTTTCTCATTTTCAAAATTTTATTTAAGGATTAGGTTATGATAGGTGCGTCATTCATCTTTCTCCTCTGGGTTGTTAAGGCGATGTCCTTGGAGTGGTCTATTTAGTATTGGTATTATCTCGACTCTTGCCCATACCATAACTCCGAGACCGAAGCACATTATCAGAGCTCCTTTCAGGTTATAACAAATTTATATTCAATTAGTATATTTTAATCAAATAAAAACTCTAAAAGTTTTATTTATTTCATTAATATCTAGTTTATATATTTACTTTCTCGCAAATTCGGCTTGACAAGAAGAATACATCCAATTATACTCACTAATATCATACCTAGAGAAATAAAGGTCGTAACAAAAACCAGACCTCGGGTTTTCATTACTATCCCTAGAAGAAAATAGGAAAGTCCTTAAAATAAAATATACTATAAAAAATAATTTTATAACAATTTGATCATAACTAGAATGAGATAAAACATTAATAAAAATGGAATTACATGTATATGTCATTTCTAAACTAATAAATATGTTAATTTAACTTGTTTCGAATTTATTAATTTTATTGCGATTTTTCCATATAAAGAGCAAACACTAGACTTATACAGCATTTATAGACCATATTATGGGACTTCTCCATTCGACCAAAGAGGCTAATGCTGCCCCTGGAATTACTCCCATCCAACTTATACCTGAAGAGAGAGACAATGCTAACGACCGGATATGCATGAAGAGTAGATGCCTAAGAAAATATATGATTATATTAATATTAAATATGTCTTTTCAATTTTTAGTAAATATATGTGCGTGCATGCACAAGTTTGAGTAATACTATTCTAATCACTACTAATAAAAGGACCAATAAAATTTAGATCGGTTGTGTTTATCATAAATATGAACAAGACACTGGATGATGCTTGGAAAAGTAAGAAATCTAGTGTTTCTCATTTTCAAAATTTTATTTAAGGATTAGGTTATGATAGGTGCGTCATTCATCTTTCTCCTCTGGGTTGTTAAGGCGATGTCCTTGGAGTGGTCTATTTAGTATTGGTATTATCTCGACTCTTGCCCATACCATAACTCCGAGACCGAAGCACATTATCAGAGCTCCTTTCAGGTTATAACAAATTTATATTCAATTAGTATATTTTAATCAAATAAAAACTCTAAAAGTTTTATTTATTTCATTAATATCTAGTTTATATATTTACTTTCTCGCAAATTCGGCTTGACAAGAAGAATACATCCAATTATACTCACTAATATCATACCTAGAGAAATAAAGGTCGTAACAAAAACCAGACCTCGGGTTTTCATTACTATCCCTAGAAGAAAATAGGAAAGTCCTTAAAATAAAATATACTGTAAAAAATAATTTTATAACAATTTGATCATAACTAGAATGAGATAAAACATTAATAAAAATGGAATTACATGTATATGTCATTTCTAAACTTATAAATATGTTAATTTAACTTGTTTCGAATTTATTAATTTTATTGCGATTTTTCCATATAAAGAGCAAACACTAGACTTATACTAGCATTTATAGACCATATTATGGGACTACTCCATTCGACCAAAGAGGCTAATGCTGCCCCTGGAATTACTCCCATCAAACTTATACCTGAAGAGAGAGACAATGCTAACGACCGGATATGCATGAAGAGTAGATGCCTAAGAAAATATATGATTATATAATATTAAATATGTCTTTTCAATTTTAGTAAATATATGTGCGTGCATGCACAAGTTTGAGTAATACTATTCTAATCACTACTAATAAAAGGACCAATAAAATTTAGATCGGTTGTGTTTATCATAAATATGAACAAGACACTGGATGATGCTTGGAAAAGTAAGAAATCTAGTGTTTCTCATTTTCAAAATTTTATTTAAGGATTAGGTTATGATAGGTGCGTCATTCATCTTTCTCCTCTGGGTTGTTAAGGCGATGTCCTTGGAGTGGTCTATTTAGTATTGGTATTATCTCGACTCTTGCCCATACCATAACTCCGAGACCGAAGCACATTATCAGAGCTCCTTTCAGGTTATAACAAATTTATATTCAATTAGTATATTTTAATCAAATAAAAACTCTAAAAGTTTTATTTATTTCATTAATATCTAGTTTATATATTTACTTTCTCGCAAATTCGGCTTGACAAGAAGAATACATCCAATTATACTCACTAATATCATACCTAGAGAAATAAAGGTCGTAACAAAAACCAGACCTCGGGTTTTCATTACTATCCCTAGAAGAAAATAGGAAAGTCCTTAAAATAAAATATACTGTAAAAAATAATTTTATAACAATTTGATCATAACTAGAATGAGATAAAACATTAATAAAAATGGAATTACATGTATATGTCATTTCTAAACTTATAAATATGTTAATTTAACTTGTTTCGAATTTATTATTTTATTGCGATTTTTCCATATAAAGAGCAAACACTAGACTTATACTAGCATTTATAGACCATATTATGGGACTACTCCATTCGACCAAAGAGTCTAATGCTGCCCCTGGAATTACTCCCATCAAACTTATACCTGAAGAGAGAGACAATGCTAACGACCGGATATGCATGAAGAGTAGATGCCTAAGAAAATATATGATTATATTAATATTAAATATGTCTTTTCAATTTTTAGTAAATATATGTGCTGCATGCACAAGTTTGAGTAATACTATTCTAATCACTACTAATAAAAGGACCAATAAAATTTAGATCGGTTGTGTTTATCATAAATATGAACAAGACACTGGATGATGCTTGGAAAAGTAAGAAATCTAGTGTTTCTCATTTTCAAAATTTTATTTAAGGATTAGGTTATGATAGGTGCGTCATTCATCTTTCTCCTCTGGGTTGTTAAGGCGATGTCCTTGGAGTGGTCTATTTAGTATTGGTATTATCTCGACTCTTGCCCATACCATAACTCCGAGACCGAAGCACATTATCAGAGCTCCTTTCAGGTTATAACAAATTTATATTCAATTAGTATATTTTAATCAAATAAAAACTCTAAAAGTTTTATTTATTTCATTAATATCTAGTTTATATATTTACTTTCTCGCAAATTCGGCTTGACAAGAAGAATACATCCAATTATACTCACTAATATCATACCTAGAGAAATAAAGGTCGTAACAAAAACCAGACCTCGGGTTTTCATTACTATCCCTAGAAGAAAATAGGAAAGTCCTTAAAATAAAATATACTATAAAAAATAATTTTATAACAATTTGATCATAACTAGAATGAGATAAAACATTAATAAAAATGGAATTACATGTATATGTCATTTCTAAACTTATAAATATGTTAATTTAACTTGTTTCGAATTTATTAATTTTATTGCGATTTTTCCATATAAAGAGCAAACACTAGACTTATACTAGCATTTATAGACCATATTATGGGACTACTCCATTCGACCAAAGAGTCTAATGCTGCCCCTGGAATTACTCCCATCAAACTTATACCTGAAGAGAGAGACAATGCTAACGACCGGATATGCATGAAGAGTAGATGCCTAAGAAAATATATGATTATATTAATATTAAATATGTCTTTTCAATTTTTAGTAAATATATGTGCTTGCATGCACAAGTTTGAGTAATACTATTCTAATCACTACTAATAAAAGGACCAATAAAATTTAGATCGGTTGTGTTTATCATAAATATGAACAAGACACTGGATGATGCTTGGAAAAGTAAGAAATCTAGTGTTTCTCATTTTCAAAATTTTATTTAAGGATTAGGTTATGATAGGTGCGTCATTCATCTTTCTCCTCTGGGTTGTTAAGGCGATGTCCTTGGAGTGGTCTATTTAGTATTGGTATTATCTCGACTCTTGCCCATACCATAACTCCGAGACCGAAGCACATTATCAGAGCTCCTTTCAGGTTATAACAAATTTATATTCAATTAGTATATTTTAATCAAATAAAAACTCTAAAAGTTTTATTTATTTCATTAATATCTAGTTTATATATTTACTTTCTCGCAAATTCGGCTTGACAAGAAGAATACATCCAATTATACTCACTAATATCATACCTAGAGAAATAAAGGTCGTAACAAAAACCAGACCTCGGGTTTTCATTACTATCCCTAGAAGAAAATAGGAAAGTCCTTAAAATAAAATATACTGTAAAAAATAATTTTATAACAATTTGATCATAACTAGAATGAGATAAAACATTAATAAAAATGGAATTACATGTATATGTCATTTCTAAACTAATAAATATGTTAATTTAACTTGTTTCGAATTTATTAATTTTATTGCGATTTTTCCATATAAAGAGCAAACACTAGACTTATACCAGCATTTATAGACCATATTATGGGACTTCTCCATTCGACCAAAGAGGCTAATGCTGCCCCTGGAATTACTCCCATCCAACTTATACCTGAAGAGAGAGACAATGCTAACGACCGGATATGCATGAAGAGTAGATGCCTAAGAAAATATATGATTATATTAATATTAAATATGTCTTTTCAATTTTTAGTAAATATATGTGCGTGCATGCTCAAGTTTGAGTAATACTATTCTAATCACTACTAATAAAAGGACCAATAAAATTTAGATCGGTTGTGTTTATCATAAATATGAACAAGACACTGGATGATGCTTGGAAAAGTAAGAAATCTAGTGTTTCTCATTTTCAAAATTTTATTTAAGGATTAGGTTATGATAGGTGCGTCATTCATCTTTCTCCTCTGGGTTGTTAAGCGATGTCCTTGGAGTGGTCTATTTAGTATTGGTATTATCTCGACTCTTGCCCATACCATAACTCCGAGACCGAAGCACATTATCAGAGCTCCTTTCAGGTTATAACAAATTTATATTCAATTAGTATATTTTAATCAAATAAAAACTCTAAAAGTTTTATTTATTTCATTAATATCTAGTTTATATATTTACTTTCTCGCAAATTCGGCTTGACAAGAAGAATACATCCAATTATACTCACTAATATCATACCTAGAGAAATAAAGGTCGTAACAAAAACCAGACCTCGGGTTTTCATTACTATCCCTAGAAGAAAATAGGAAAGTCCTTAAAATAAAATATACTGTAAAAAATAATTTTATAACAATTTGATCATAACTAGAATGAGATAAAACATTAATAAAAATGGAATTACATGTATATGTCATTTCTAAACTAATAAATATGTTAATTTAACTTGTTTCGAATTTATTGATTTTATTGCGATTTTTCCATATAAAGAGCAAACACTAGACTTATACCAGCATTTATAGACCATATTATGGGACTTCTCCATTCGACCAAAGAGGCTAATGCTGCCCCTGGAATTACTCCCATCCAACTTATACCTGAAGAGAGAGACAATGCTAACGACCGGATATGCATGAAGAGTAGATGCCTAAGAAAATATATGATTATATTAAAATTAAATATGTCTTTTCAATTTTTAGTAAATATATGTGCGTGCATGCTCAAGTTTGAGTAATACTATTCTAATCACTACTAATAAAAGGACCAATAAAATTTAGATCGGTTGTGTTTATCATAAATATGAACAAGACACTGGATGATGCTTGGAAAAGTAAGAAATCTAGTGTTTCTCATTTTCAAAATTTTATTTAAGGATTAGGTTATGATAGGTGCGTCATTCATCTTTCTCCTCTGGGTTGTTAAGGCGATGTCCTTGGAGTGGTCTATTTAGTATTGGTATTATCTCGACTCTTGCCCATACCATAACTCCGAGACCGAAGCACATTATCAGAGCTCCTTTCAGGTTATAACAAATTTATATTCAATTAGTATATTTTAATCAAATAAAAACTCTAAAAGTTTTATTTATTTCATTAATATCTAGTTTATATATTTACTTTCTCGCAAATTCGGCTTGACAAGAAGAATACATCCAATTATACTCACTAATATCATACCTAGAGAAATAAAGGTCGTAACAAAAACCAGACCTCGGGTTTTCATTACTATCCCTAGAAGAAAATAGGAAAGTCCTTAAAATAAAATATACTATAAAAAATAATTTTATAACAATTTGATCATAACTAGAATGAGATAAAACATTAATAAAAATGGAATTACATGTATATGTCATTTCTAAACTAATAAATATGTTAATTTAACTTGTTTCGAATTTATTGATTTTATTGCGATTTTTCCATATAAAGAGCAAACACTAGACTTATACCAGCATTTATAGACCATATTATGGGACTTCTCCATTCGACCAAAGAGGCTAATGCTGCCCCTGGAATTACTCCCATCCAACTTATACCTGAAGAGAGAGACAATGCTAACGACCGGATATGCATGAAGAGTAGATGCCTAAGAAAATATATGATTATATTAAAATTAAATATGTCTTTTCAATTTTTAGTAAATATATGTGCGTGCATGCTCAAGTTTGAGTAATACTATTCTAATCACTACTAATAAAAGGACCAATAAAATTTAGATCGGTTGTGTTTATCATAAATATGAACAAGACACTGGATGATGCTTGGAAAAGTAAGAAATCTAGTGTTTCTCATTTTCAAAATTTTATTTAAGGATTAGGTTATGATAGGTGCGTCATTCATCTTTCTCCTCTGGGTTTTTAAGCGATGTCCTTGGAGTGGTCTATTTAGTATTGGTATTATCTCGACTCTTGCCCATACCATAACTCCGAGACCGAAGCACATTATCAGAGCTCCTTTCAGGTTATAACAAATTTATATTCAATTAGTATATTTTAATCAAATAAAAACTCTAAAAGTTTTATTTATTTCATTAATATCTAGTTTATATATTTACTTTCTCGCAAATTCGGCTTGACAAGAAGAATACATCCAATTATACTCACTAATATCATACCTAGAGAAATAAAGGTCGTAACAAAAACCAGACCTCGGGTTTTCATTACTATCCCTAGAAGAAAATAGGAAAGTCCTTAAAATAAAATATACTATAAAAAATAATTTTATAACAATTTGATCATAACTAGAATGAGATAAAACATTAATAAAAATGGAATTACATGTATATGTCATTTCTAAACTAATAAATATGTTAATTTAACTTGTTTCGAATTTATTGATTTTATTGCGATTTTTCCATATAAAGAGCAAACACTAGACTTATACCAGCATTTATAGACCATATTATGGGACTTCTCCATTCGACCAAAGAGGCTAATGCTGCCCCTGGAATTACTCCCATCCAACTTATACCTGAAGAGAGAGACAATGCTAACGACCGGATATGCATGAAGAGTAGATGCCTAAGAAAATATATGATTATATTAAAATTAAATATGTCTTTTCAATTTTAAGTAAATATATGTGCGTGCATGCTCAAGTTTGAGTAATACTATTCTAATCACTACTAATAAAAGGACCAATAAAATTTAGATCGGTTGTGTTTATCATAAATATGAACAAGACACTGGATGATGCTTGGAAAAGTAAGAAATCTAGTGTTTCTCATTTTCAAAATTTTATTTAAGGATTAGGTTATGATAGGTGCGTCATTCATCTTTCTCCTCTGGGTTTTTCAAGCGATGTCCTTGGAGTGGTCTATTTAGTATTGGTATTATCTCGACTCTTGCCCATACCATAACTCCGAGACCGAAGCACATTATCAGAGCTCCTTTCAGGTTATAACAAATTTATATTCAATTAGTATATTTTAATCAAATAAAAACTCTAAAAGTTTTATTTATTTCATTAATATCTAGTTTATATATTTACTTTCTTGCAAATTCGGCTTGACAAGAAGAATACATCCAATTATACTCACTAATATCATACCTAGAGAAATAAAGGTCGTAACAAAAACCAGACCTCGGGTTTTCATTACTATCCCTAGAAGAAAATAGGAAAGTCCTTAAAATAAAATATACTATAAAAAATAATTTTATAACAATTTGATCATAACTAGAATGAGATAAAACATTAATAAAAATGGAATTACATGTATATGTCATTTCTAAACTAATAAATATGTTAATTTAACTTGTTTCGAATTTATTGATTTTATTGCGATTTTTCCATATAAAGAGCAAACACTAGACTTATACCAGCATTTATAGACCATATTATGGGACTTCTCCATTCGACCAAAGAGGCTAATGCTGCCCCTGGAATTACTCCCATCCAACTTATACCTGAAGAGAGAGACAATGCTAACGACCGGATATGCATGAAGAGTAGATGCCTAAGAAAATATATGATTATATTAAAATTATGTCTTTTCAATTTTTAGTAAATATATGTGCGTGCATGCTCAAGTTTGAGTAATACTATTCTAATCACTACTAATAAAAGGACCAATAAAATTTAGATCGGTTGTGTTTATCATAAATATGAACAAGACACTGGATGATGCTTGGAAAAGTAAGAAATCTAGTGTTTCTCATTTTCAAAATTTTATTTAAGGATTAGGTTATGATAGGTGCGTCATTCATCTTTCTCCTCTGGGTTGTTCAAGCGATGTCCTTGGAGTGGTCTATTTAGTATTGGTATTATCTCGACTCTTGCCCATACCATAACTCCGAGACCGAAGCACATTATCAGAGCTCCTTTCAGGTTATAACAAATTTATATTCAATTAGTATATTTTAATCAAATAAAAACTCTAAAAGTTTTATTTATTTCATTAATATCTAGTTTATATATTTACTTTCTCGCAAATTCGGCTTGACAAGAAGAATACATCCAATTATACTCACTAATATCATACCTAGAGAAATAAAGGTCGTAACAAAAACCAGACCTCGGGTTTTCATTACTATCCCTAGAAGAAAATAGGAAAGTCCTTAAAATAAAATATACTATAAAAAATAATTTTATAACAATTTGATCATAACTAGAATGAGATAAAACATTAATAAAAATGGAATTACATGTATATGTCATTTCTAAACTAATAAATATGTTAATTTAACTTGTTTCGAATTTATTGATTTTATTGCGATTTTTCCATATAAAGAGCAAACACTAGACTTATACCAGCATTTATAGACCATATTATGGGACTTCTCCATTCGACCAAAGAGGCTAATGCTGCCCCTGGAATTACTCCCATCCAACTTATACCTGAAGAGAGAGACAATGCTAACGACCGGATATGCATGAAGAGTAGATGCCTAAGAAAATATATGATTATATTATTAAATATGTATTTTCAATTTTTAGTAAATATATGTGCGTGCATGCTCAAGTTTGAGTAATACTATTCTAATCACTACTAATAAAAGGACCAATAAAATTTAGATCGGTTGTGTTTATCATAAATATGAACAAGACACTGGATGATGCTTGGAAAAGTAAGAAATCTAGTGTTTCTCATTTTCAAAATTTTATTTAAGGATTAGGTTATGATAGGTGCGTCATTCATCTTTCTCCTCTGGGTTTTTCAAGCGATGTCCTTGGAGTGGTCTATTTAGTATTGGTATTATCTCGACTCTTGCCCATACCATAACTCCGAGACCGAAGCACATTATCAGAGCTCCTTTCAGGTTATAACAAATTTATATTCAATTAGTATATTTTAATCAAATAAAAACTCTAAAAGTTTTATTTATTTCATTAATATCTAGTTTATATATTTACTTTCTTGCAAATTCGGCTTGACAAGAAGAATACATCCAATTATACTCACTAATATCATACCTAGAGAAATAAAGGTCGTAACAAAAACCAGACCTCGGGTTTTCATTACTATCCCTAGAAGAAAATAGGAAAGTCCTTAAAATAAAATATACTATAAAAAATAATTTTATAACAATTTGATCATAACTAGAATGAGATAAAACATTAATAAAAATGGAATTACATGTATATGTCATTTCTAAACTAATAAATATGTTAATTTAACTTGTTTCGAATTTATTGATTTTATTGCGATTTTTCCATATAAAGAGCAAACACTAGACTTATACCAGCATTTATAGACCATATTATGGGACTTCTCCATTCGACCAAAGAGGCTAATGCTGCCCCTGGAATTACTCCCATCCAACTTATACCTGAAGAGAGAGACAATGCTAACGACCGGATATGCATGAAGAGTAGATGCCTAAGAAAATATATGATTATATTAAAATTAAATATGTCTTTTCAATTTTTAGTAAATATATGTGCGTGCATGCTCAAGTTTGAGTAATACTATTCTAATCACTACTAATAAAAGGACCAATAAAATTTAGATCGGTTGTGTTTATCATAAATATGAACAAGACACTGGATGATGCTTGGAAAAGTAAGAAATCTAGTGTTTCTCATTTTCAAAATTTTATTTAAGGATTAGGTTATGATAGGTGCGTCATTCATCTTTCTCCTCTGGGTTTTTCAAGCGATGTCCTTGGAGTGGTCTATTTAGTATTGGTATTATCTCGACTCTTGCCCATACCATAACTCCGAGACCGAAGCACATTATCAGAGCTCCTTTCAGGTTATAACAAATTTATATTCAATTAGTATATTTTAATCAAATAAAAACTCTAAAAGTTTTATTTATTTCATTAATATCTAGTTTATATATTTACTTTCTTGCAAATTCGGCTTGACAAGAAGAATACATCCAATTATACTCACTAATATCATACCTAGAGAAATAAAGGTCGTAACAAAAACCAGACCTCGGGTTTTCATTACTATCCCTAGAAGAAAATAGGAAAGTCCTTAAAATAAAATATACTATAAAAAATAATTTTATAACAATTTGATCATAACTAGAATGAGATAAAACATTAATAAAAATGGAATTACATGTATATGTCATTTCTAAACTAATAAATATGTTAATTTAACTTGTTTCGAATTTATTGATTTTATTGCG
Source organism: Lathyrus oleraceus (assembly GCF_024323335.1). Lineage (NCBI taxonomy): Eukaryota > Viridiplantae > Streptophyta > Magnoliopsida > Fabales > Fabaceae > Lathyrus > Lathyrus oleraceus. Next base: position 80,437 of record NW_026112411.1, read on the forward strand.
ATTTTTCCATATAAAGAGCAAACACTAGACTTATACCAGCATTTATAGACCATATTATGGGACTTCTCCATTCGACCAAAGAGGCTAATGCTGCCCCTGGAATTACTCCCATCCAACTTATACCTGAAGAGAGAGACAATGCTAACGACCGGATATGCATGAAGAGTAGATGCCTAAGAAAATATATGATTATATTAAAATTAAATATGTCTTTTCAATTTTAGTAAATATATGTGCGTGCATGCTCAAGTTTGAGTAATACTATTCTAATCACTACTAATAAAAGGACCAATAAAATTTAGATCGGTTGTGTTTATCATAAATATGAACAAGACACTGGATGATGCTTGGAAAAGTAAGAAATCTAGTGTTTCTCATTTTCAAAATTTTATTTAAGGATTAGGTTATGATAGGTGCGTCATTCATCTTTCTCCTCTGGGTTTTTCAAGCGATGTCCTTGGAGTGGTCTATTTAGTATTGGTATTATCTCGACTCTTGCCCATACCATAACTCCGAGACCGAAGCACATTATCAGAGCTCCTTTCAGGTTATAACAAATTTATATTCAATTAGTATATTTTAATCAAATAAAAACTCTAAAAGTTTTATTTATTTCATTAATATCTAGTTTATATATTTACTTTCTTGCAAATTCGGCTTGACAAGAAGAATACATCCAATTATACTCACTAATATCATACCTAGAGAAATAAAGGTCGTAACAAAAACCAGACCTCGGGTTTTCATTACTATCCCTAGAAGAAAATAGGAAAGTCCTTAAAATAAAATATACTATAAAAAATAATTTTATAACAATTTGATCATAACTAGAATGAGATAAAACATTAATAAAAATGGAATTACATGTATATGTCATTTCTAAACTAATAAATATGTTAATTTAACTTGTTTCGAATTTATTGATTTTATTGCGATTTTTCCATATAAAGAGCAAACACTAGACTTATACCAGCATTTATAGACCATATTATGGGACTTCTCCATTCGACCAAAGAGGCTAATGCTGCCCCTGGAATTACTCCCATCCAACTTATACCTGAAGAGAGAGACAATGCTAACGACCGGATATGCATGAAGAGTAGATGCCTAAGAAAATATATGATTATATTAAAATTAAATATGTCTTTTCAATTTTTAGTAAATATATGTGCGTGCATGCTCAAGTTTGAGTAATACTATTCTAATCACTACTAATAAAAGGACCAATAAAATTTAGATCGGTTGTGTTTATCATAAATATGAACAAGACACTGGATGATGCTTGGAAAAGTAAGAAATCTAGTGTTTCTCATTTTCAAAATTTTATTTAAGGATTAGGTTATGATAGGTGCGTCATTCATCTTTCTCCTCTGGGTTTTTCAAGCGATGTCCTTGGAGTGGTCTATTTAGTATTGGTATTATCTCGACTCTTGCCCATACCATAACTCCGAGACCGAAGCACATTATCAGAGCTCCTTTCAGGTTATAACAAATTTATATTCAATTAGTATATTTTAATCAAATAAAAACTCTAAAAGTTTTATTTATTTCATTAATATCTAGTTTATATATTTACTTTCTTGCAAATTCGGCTTGACAAGAAGAATACATCCAATTATACTCACTAATATCATACCTAGAGAAATAAAGGTCGTAACAAAAACCAGACCTCGGGTTTTCATTACTATCCCTAGAAGAAAATAGGAAAGTCCTTAAAATAAAATATACTATAAAAAATAATTTTATAACAATTTGATCATAACTAGAATGAGATAAAACATTAATAAAAATGGAATTACATGTATATGTCATTTCTAAACTAATAAATATGTTAATTTAACTTGTTTCGAATTATTGATTTTATTGCGATTTTTCCATATAAAGAGCAAACACTAGACTTATACCAGCATTTATAGACCATATTATGGGACTTCTCCATTCGACCAAAGAGGCTAATGCTGCCCCTGGAATTACTCCCATCCAACTTATACCTGAAGAGAGAGACAATGCTAACGACCGGATATGCATGAAGAGTAGATGCCTAAGAAAATATATGATTATATTAAAATTAAATATGTCTTTTCAATTTTAAGTAAATATATGTGCGTGCATGCTCAAGTTTGAGTAATACTATTCTAATCACTACTAATAAAAGGACCAATAAAATTTAGATCGGTTGTGTTTATCATAAATATGAACAAGACACTGGATGATGCTTGGAAAAGTAAGAAATCTAGTGTTTCTCATTTTCAAAATTTTATTTAAGGATTAGGTTATGATAGGTGCGTCATTCATCTTTCTCCTCTGGGTTTTTCAAGCGATGTCCTTGGAGTGGTCTATTTAGTATTGGTATTATCTCGACTCTTGCCCATACCATAACTCCGAGACCGAAGCACATTATCAGAGCTCCTTTCAGGTTATAACAAATTTATATTCAATTAGTATATTTTAATCAAATAAAAACTCTAAAAGTTTTATTTATTTCATTAATATCTAGTTTATATATTTACTTTCTTGCAAATTCGGCTTGACAAGAAGAATACATCCAATTATACTCACTAATATCATACCTAGAGAAATAAAGGTCGTAACAAAAACCAGACCTCGGGTTTTCATTACTATCCCTAGAAGAAAATAGGAAAGTCCTTAAAATAAAATATACTATAAAAAATAATTTTATAACAATTTGATCATAACTAGAATGAGATAAAACATTAATAAAAATGGAATTACATGTATATGTCATTTCTAAACTAATAAATATGTTAATTTAACTTGTTTCGAATTTATTGATTTTATTGCGATTTTTCCATATAAAGAGCAAACACTAGACTTATACCAGCATTTATAGACCATATTATGGGACTTCTCCATTCGACCAAAGAGGCTAATGCTGCCCCTGGAATTACTCCCATCCAACTTATACCTGAAGAGAGAGACAATGCTAACGACCGGATATGCATGAAGAGTAGATGCCTAAGAAAATATATGATTATATTAAAATTAAATATGTCTTTTCAATTTTAGTAAATATATGTGCGTGCATGCTCAAGTTTGAGTAATACTATTCTAATCACTACTAATAAAAGGACCAATAAAATTTAGATCGGTTGTGTTTATCATAAATATGAACAAGACACTGGATGATGCTTGGAAAAGTAAGAAATCTAGTGTTTCTCATTTTCAAAATTTTATTTAAGGATTAGGTTATGATAGGTGCGTCATTCATCTTTCTCCTCTGGGTTTTTCAAGCGATGTCCTTGGAGTGGTCTATTTAGTATTGGTATTATCTCGACTCTTGCCCATACCATAACTCCGAGACCGAAGCACATTATCAGAGCTCCTTTCAGGTTATAACAAATTTATATTCAATTAGTATATTTTAATCAAATAAAAACTCTAAAAGTTTTATTTATTTCATTAATATCTAGTTTATATATTTACTTTCTTGCAAATTCGGCTTGACAAGAAGAATACATCCAATTATACTCACTAATATCATACCTAGAGAAATAAAGGTCGTAACAAAAACCAGACCTCGGGTTTTCATTACTATCCCTAGAAGAAAATAGGAAAGTCCTTAAAATAAAATATACTATAAAAAATAATTTTATAACAATTTGATCATAACTAGAATGAGATAAAACATTAATAAAAATGGAATTACATGTATATGTCATTTCTAAACTAATAAATATGTTAATTTAACTTGTTTCGAATTGATTGATTTTATTGCGATTTTTCCATATAAAGAGCAAACACTAGACTTATACCAGCATTTATAGACCATATTATGGGACTTCTCCATTCGACCAAAGAGGCTAATGCTGCCCCTGGAATTACTCCCATCCAACTTATACCTGAAGAGAGAGACAATGCTAACGACCGGATATGCATGAAGAGTAGATGCCTAAGAAAATATATGATTATATTAAAATTAAATATGTCTTTTCAATTTTAAGTAAATATATGTGCGTGCATGCTCAAGTTTGAGTAATACTATTCTAATCACTACTAATAAAAGGACCAATAAAATTTAGATCGGTTGTGTTTATCATAAATATGAACAAGACACTGGATGATGCTTGGAAAAGTAAGAAATCTAGTGTTTCTCATTTTCAAAATTTTATTTAAGGATTAGGTTATGATAGGTGCGTCATTCATCTTTCTCCTCTGGGTTTTTCAAGCGATGTCCTTGGAGTGGTCTATTTAGTATTGGTATTATCTCGACTCTTGCCCATACCATAACTCCGAGACCGAAGCACATTATCAGAGCTCCTTTCAGGTTATAACAAATTTATATTCAATTAGTATATTTTAATCAAATAAAAACTCTAAAAGTTTTATTTATTTCATTAATATCTAGTTTATATATTTACTTTCTTGCAAATTCGGCTTGACAAGAAGAATACATCCAATTATACTCACTAATATCATACCTAGAGAAATAAAGGTCGTAACAAAAACCAGACCTCGGGTTTTCATTACTATCCCTAGAAGAAAATAGGAAAGTCCTTAAAATAAAATATACTATAAAAAATAATTTTATAACAATTTGATCATAACTAGAATGAGATAAAACATTAATAAAAATGGAATTACATGTATATGTCATTTCTAAACTAATAAATATGTTAATTTAACTTGTTTCGAATTTATTGATTTTATTGCGATTTTTCCATATAAAGAGCAAACACTAGACTTATACCAGCATTTATAGACCATATTATGGGACTTCTCCATTCGACCAAAGAGGCTAATGCTGCCCCTGGAATTACTCCCATCCAACTTATACCTGAAGAGAGAGACAATGCTAACGACCGGATATGCATGAAGAGTAGATGCCTAAGAAAATATATGATTATATTAAAATTAAATATGTCTTTTCAATTTTAGTAAATATATGTGCGTGCATGCTCAAGTTTGAGTAATACTATTCTAATCACTACTAATAAAAGGACCAATAAAATTTAGATCGGTTGTGTTTATCATAAATATGAACAAGACACTGGATGATGCTTGGAAAAGTAAGAAATCTAGTGTTTCTCATTTTCAAAATTTTATTTAAGGATTAGGTTATGATAGGTGCGTCATTCATCTTTCTCCTCTGGGTTTTTCAAGCGATGTCCTTGGAGTGGTCTATTTAGTATTGGTATTATCTCGACTCTTCCCCATACCATAACTCCGAGACCGAAGCACATTATCAGAGCTCCTTTCAGGTTATAACAAATTTATATTCAATTAGTATATTTTAATCAAATAAAAACTCTAAAAGTTTTATTTATTTCATTAATATCTAGTTTATATATTTACTTTCTTGCAAATTCGGCTTGACAAGAAGAATACATCCAATTATACTCACTAATATCATACCTAGAGAAATAAAGGTCGTAACAAAAACCAGACCTCGGGTTTTCATTACTATCCCTAGAAGAAAATAGGAAAGTCCTTAAAATAAAATATACTATAAAAAATAATTTTATAACAATTTGATCATAACTAGAATGAGATAAAACATTAATAAAAATGGAATTACATGTATATGTCATTTCTAAACTAATAAATATGTTAATTTAACTTGTTTCAAATTGATTGATTTTATTGCGATTTTTCCATATAAAGAGCAAACACTAGACTTATACCAGCATTTATAGACCATATTATGGGACTTCTCCATTCGACCAAAGAGGCTAATGCTGCCCCTGGAATTACTCCCATCCAACTTATACCTGAAGAGAGAGACAATGCTAACGACCGGATATGCATGAAGAGTAGATGCCTAAGAAAATATATGATTATATTAAAATTAAATATGTCTTTTCAATTTTTAGTAAATATATGTGCGTGCATGCTCAAGTTTGAGTAATACTATTCTAATCACTACTAATAAAAGGACCAATAAAATTTAGATCGGTTGTGTTTATCATAAATATGAACAAGACACTGGATGATGCTTGGAAAAGTAAGAAATCTAGTGTTTCTCATTTTCAAAATTTTATTTAAGGATTAGGTTATGATAGGTGCGTCATTCATCTTTCTCCTCTGGGTTTTTCAAGCGATGTCCTTGGAGTGGTCTATTTAGTATTGGTATTATCTCGACTCTTGCCCATACCATAACTCCGAGACCGAAGCACATTATCAGAGCTCCTTTCAGGTTATAACAAATTTATATTCAATTAGTATATTTTAATCAAATAAAAACTCTAAAAGTTTTATTTATTTCATTAATATCTAGTTTATATATTTACTTTCTTGCAAATTCGGCTTGACAAGAAGAATACATCCAATTATACTCACTAATATCATACCTAGAGAAATAAAGGTCGTAACAAAAACCAGACCTCGGGTTTTCATTACTATCCCTAGAAGAAAATAGGAAAGTCCTTAAAATAAAATATACTATAAAAAATAATTTTATAACAATTTGATCATAACTAGAATGAGATAAAACATTAATAAAAATGGAATTACATGTATATGTCATTTCTAAACTAATAAATATGTTAATTTAACTTGTTTCGAATTTATTGATTTTATTGCGATTTTTCCATATAAAGAGCAAACACTAGACTTATACCAGCATTTATAGACCATATTATGGGACTTCTCCATTCGACCAAAGAGGCTAATGCTGCCCCTGGAATTACTCCCATCCAACTTATACCTGAAGAGAGAGACAATGCTAACGACCGGATATGCATGAAGAGTAGATGCCTAAGAAAATATATGATTATATTAAAATTAAATATGTCTTTTCAATTTTAAGTAAATATATGTGCGTGCATGCTCAAGTTTGAGTAATACTATTCTAATCACTACTAATAAAAGGACCAATAAAATTTAGATCGGTTGTGTTTATCATAAATATGAACAAGACACTGGATGATGCTTGGAAAAGTAAGAAATCTAGTGTTTCTCATTTTCAAAATTTTATTTAAGGATTAGGTTATGATAGGTGCGTCATTCATCTTTCTCCTCTGGGTTTTTCAAGCGATGTCCTTGGAGTGGTCTATTTAGTATTGGTATTATCTCGACTCTTGCCCATACCATAACTCCGAGACCGAAGCACATTATCAGAGCTCCTTTCAGGTTATAACAAATTTATATTCAATTAGTATATTTTAATCAAATAAAAACTCTAAAAGTTTTATTTATTTCATTAATATCTAGTTTATATATTTACTTTCTTGCAAATTCGGCTTGACAAGAAGAATACATCCAATTATACTCACTAATATCATACCTAGAGAAATAAAGGTCGTAACAAAAACCAGACCTCGGGTTTTCATTACTATCCCTAGAAGAAAATAGGAAAGTCCTTAAAATAAAATATACTATAAAAAATAATTTTATAACAATTTGATCATAACTAGAATGAGATAAAACATTAATAAAAATGGAATTACATGTATATGTCATTTCTAAACTAATAAATATGTTAATTTAACTTGTTTCGAATTTATTGATTTTATTGCGATTTTTCCATATAAAGAGCAAACACTAGACTTATACCAGCATTTATAGACCATATTATGGGACTTCTCCATTCGACCAAAGAGGCTAATGCTGCCCCTGGAATTACTCCCATCCAACTTATACCTGAAGAGAGAGACAATGCTAACGACCGGATATGCATGAAGAGTAGATGCCTAAGAAAATATATGATTATATTAAAATTAAATATGTCTTTTCAATTTTTAGTAAATATATGTGCGTGCATGCTCAAGTTTGAGTAATACTATTCTAATCACTACTAATAAAAGGACCAATAAAATTTAGATCGGTTGTGTTTATCATAAATATGAACAAGACACTGGATGATGCTTGGAAAAGTAAGAAATCTAGTGTTTCTCATTTTCAAAATTTTATTTAAGGATTAGGTTATGATAGGTGCGTCATTCATCTTTCTCCTCTGGGTTTTTCAAGCGATGTCCTTGGAGTGGTCTATTTAGTATTGGTATTATCTCGACTCTTGCCCATACCATAACTCCGAGACCGAAGCACATTATCAGAGCTCCTTTCAGGTTATAACAAATTTATATTCAATTAGTATATTTTAATCAAATAAAAACTCTAAAAGTTTTATTTATTTCATTAATATCTAGTTTATATATTTACTTTCTTGCAAATTCGGCTTGACAAGAAGAATACATCCAATTATACTCACTAATATCATACCTAGAGAAATAAAGGTCGTAACAAAAACCAGACCTCGGGTTTTCATTACTATCCCTAGAAGAAAATAGGAAAGTCCTTAAAATAAAATATACTATAAAAAATAATTTTATAACAATTTGATCATAACTAGAATGAGATAAAACATTAATAAAAATGGAATTACATGTATATGTCATTTCTAAACTAATAAATATGTTAATTTAACTTGTTTCAATTGATTGATTTTATTGCGATTTTTCCATATAAAGAGCAAACACTAGACTTATACCAGCATTTATAGACCATATTATGGGACTTCTCCATTCGACCAAAGAGGCTAATGCTGCCCCTGGAATTACTCCCATCCAACTTATACCTGAAGAGAGAGACAATGCTAACGACCGGATATGCATGAAGAGTAGATGCCTAAGAAAATATATGATTATATTAAAATTAAATATGTCTTTTCAATTTTAAGTAAATATATGTGCGTGCATGCTCAAGTTTGAGTAATACTATTCTAATCACTACTAATAAAAGGACCAATAAAATTTAGATCGGTTGTGTTTATCATAAATATGAACAAGACACTGGATGATGCTTGGAAAAGTAAGAAATCTAGTGTTTCTCATTTTCAAAATTTTATTTAAGGATTAGGTTATGATAGGTGCGTCATTCATCTTTCTCCTCTGGGTTTTTCAAGCGATGTCCTTGGAGTGGTCTATTTAGTATTGGTATTATCTCGACTCTTCCCATACCATAACTCCGAGACCGAAGCACATTATCAGAGCTCCTTTCAGGTTATAACAAATTTATATTCAATTAGTATATTTTAATCAAATAAAAACTCTAAAAGTTTTATTTATTTCATTAATATCTAGTTTATATATTTACTTTCTTGCAAATTCGGCTTGACAAGAAGAATACATCCAATTATACTCACTAATATCATACCTAGAGAAATAAAGGTCGTAACAAAAACCAGACCTCGGGTTTTCATTACTATCCCTAGAAGAAAATAGGAAAGTCCTTAAAATAAAATATACTATAAAAAATAATTTTATAACAATTTGATCATAACTAGAATGAGATAAAACATTAATAAAAATGGAATTACATGTATATGTCATTTCTAAACTAATAAATATGTTAATTTAACTTGTTTCAAATTTATTGATTTTATTGCAATTTTTCCATATAAAGAGCAAACACTAGACTTATACCAGCATTTATAGACCATATTATGGGACTTCTCCATTCGACCAAAGAGGCTAATGCTGCCCCTGGAATTACTCCCATCCAACTTATACCTGAAGAGAGAGACAATGCTAACGACCGGATATGCATGAAGAGTAGATGCCTAAGAAAATATATGATTATATTAAAATTAAATATGTCTTTTCAATTTTAGTAAATATATGTGCGTGCATGCTCAAGTTTGAGTAATACTATTCTAATCACTACTAATAAAAGGACCAATAAAATTTAGATCGGTTGTGTTTATCATAAATATGAACAAGACACTGGATGATGCTTGGAAAAGTAAGAAATCTAGTGTTTCTCATTTTCAAAATTTTATTTAAGGATTAGGTTATGATAGGTGCGTCATTCATCTTTCTCCTCTGGGTTTTTCAAGCGATGTCCTTGGAGTGGTCTATTTAGTATTGGTATTATCTCGACTCTTGCCCATACCATAACTCCGAGACCGAAGCACATTATCAGAGCTCCTTTCAGGTTATAACAAATTTATATTCAATTAGTATATTTTAATCAAATAAAAACTCTAAAAGTTTTATTTATTTCATTAAATCTAGTTTATATATTTACTTTCTCGCAAATTCGGCTTGACAAGAAGAATACATCCAATTATACTCACTAATATCATACCTAGAGAAATAAAGGTCGTAACAAAAACCAGACCTCGGGTTTTCATTACTATCCCTAGAAGAAAATAGGAAAGTCCTTAAAATAAAATATACTGTAAAAAATAATTTTATAACAATTTGATCATAACTAGAATGAGATAAAACATTAATAAAAATGGAATTACATGTATATGTCATTTCTAAACTAATAAATATGTTAATTTAACTTGTTTCGAATTTATTAATTTTATTGCGATTTTTCCATATAAAGAGCAAACACTAGACTTATACCAGCATTTATAGACCATATTATGGGACTTCTCCATTCGATCAAAGAGGCTAATGCTGCCCCTGGAATTACTCCCTTCCAACTTATACCTGAAGAGAGAGACAATGCTAACGACCGGATATGCATGAAGAGTAGATGCCTAAGAAAATATATGATTATATTAAAATTAAATATGTCTTTTCAATTTTTAGTAAATATATGTGCGTGCATGCTCAAGTTTGAGTAATACTATTCTAATCACTACTAATAAAAGGACCAATAAAATTTAGATCGGTTGTGTTTATCATAAATATGAACAAGACACTGGATGATGCTTGGAAAAGTAAGAAATCTAGTGTTTCTCATTTTCAAAATTTTATTTAAGGATTAGGTTATGATAGGTGCGTCATTCATCTTTCTCCTCTCGGTTGTTAAGGCGATGTCCTTGGAGTAGTCTATTTAGTATTGGTATTATCTCGACTCTTGCCCATACCATAACTCCGAGACCGAAGCACATTATCAAAGCTCCTTTCAGGTTATAACAAATTTATATTCAATTAGTATATTTTAATCAAATAAAAACTCTAAAAGTTTTATTTATTTCATTAATATCTAGTTTATATATTTACTTTCTCGCAAATTCGGCTTGACAAGAAGAATACATCCAATTATACTCACTAATATAATACCTAGAGAAATAAAGGTCGAAACAAAAACCAGACCTCGGGTTTTCATTACTATCCCTAGAATAATATAGGAAAGTCCTTAAAATAAAATATACTGTAAAATGGAATTTTATAACAATTTGATCATAACTAGAATGAGATAAAACATTAATAAAAATGGAATTACATGTATATGTCATTTCTAAACTTATAAATACGTTAATTTAACTTGTTTCGAATTTATTAATTTTATTGCGATTTTTCCATATAAAGAGCAAACACTAGACTTATACTAGCATTTATAGACCATATTATGGGACTACTCCATTCGACCAAAGAGTCTAATGCTGCCCCTGGAATTACTCCACTCAAACTTATACCTGAAGAGGGAGACAATGCTAACGACCGGATATGCATGAAGAGTAGATGCCTAAGAAAATATATGATTATATTAATATTAAATATGTCTTTTCAATTTTTGGTAAATATATGTGCGTGCATGCACAAGTTTGAGTAATACTATTCTAATCACTACTAATAAAAGGACCAATAAAATTTAGATCGGTTGTGTTTATCATAAATATGAACAAGACACTGGATGATGCTTGGAAAAGTAAGAAATCTAGTGTTTCTCATTTTCAAAATTTTATTTAAGGATTAGGTTATGATAGGTGCGTCATTCATCTTTCTCCTCTGGGTTGTTTAGGGCAAACGAGCACTATATGGTGTTCATGAGCACCTTGTTGTAAGGTTTTTTATTTCTGATTGAAAACTGATGTCATTTGGAGTGTGTTTGAGCTTGTGCTTTGAAGTTTGATGATTATGGATGCAAGTTTGTTCATGTTCCAAACACCATAAGTTTGCATTGGTCTTTTGTATGCAGTAGGTGTGTGTGAGTTTGTATTCAATAATGATGAAAAAAAGAGAGAGTTTAGATTGTTGTAACATGAGAGAAATGGAAGGTATATGAATGTGTTTTTTGTGTAGCTTCACGAATATGGTCATTGTCTTACTTGGGTCTTATTGAATCATTTCTATATTACAGATAAAATGGCTAACCAAGACGATACCCATGACGCGAGTGGATCACGTAACAATGTTGAAAAAGAAATCAAACGAGGATTGACTGTTATGAAGTCAATCATTCGTGCAAGAGACAAGGGTGAAAAATTCGAAGTACATTGGAGTGCTGAAGACCAACTAATTGAGCCTAACGGTTCAATGTTGGCAAGTTACATTGGTTCCCTTGTTCGACAACATATTCCGATTACATGTGATAATTGGAGAAGTCCAGAATTGAAGGTTGGCAAAGAAAAAATATGGTCCGAGATACAGGTACTTACCATATATTATTATATGTTTTTTTTGTTGACTATTTGTTGACCATATATTGTTATAATATTACTTATAATAACACACTCCATTTGTATGTTTTTTAGAGATCCTTTTACATCGATGAAAGCCGGCAAAAATATTGTATTCAATTGGCCGGAAAAAGACTCCGAGGATTTCGATCCTTTTTGTCCAACAAATTTCTCAAGGATGAGGAAGGGAACTTTGTTGAAGCAGAACGGCCAATGAAGTATGCAGAGATTATTTCAGCCGAAGAATGGGATAACTTTGTCGCCAAACGAAGAAACGAAAAATTCCATGTAATGTCTATTAATTATGGTATTATACAATTGTTAAGTTACTTGGTTCTAATATGCCTTAAACTTTTTTATCCAGGAAGTAAGCGACAAAAATCGGAAAAGGGCATCAAAACCCGCGTATCCGTAAAAAAAGGGCGTACGGGATATGCACGGTTACAACAAAGAATTGTGAGTATATTCAAATGCTATGAGCTTATACATTGTCACAATATGTTATAATTGATGATCTTATAATCTGATTCAATTTGTAGCTAGCCGAGGAGAAAAGTGACGCAACATCTCTTCCGGAGCACGTATTGTGGAAGGCTGCTCGGGTTGGGAAGGATGGGGCTGTCGTTGAAGCGGTTCAAAATGTTTATGACGAATGTGTTAGTATATGAAACATTATTTCTTTAATTATATCGAAAATTTTGTTAGACATATAATTCATTTTTAATCTCCTCTAATAATATTTGTGGAGACTTTATCCCAAACCTTACCTTCAACCGAGGTCCAGGATTGCAGGAGCGTACTTAGTCGAGTACTAAATGTTCCTGAGTATTCCGGTCGTGTGAGGGGTAAGGGTTTTGGTGTGACTCCGTCGTCATTTTATAAAAAACCAAAAACAAAAAATCCTACCAACAAAGAGGTGATGGACACCTTGGCGGAGTTAAGGGCACAAGTACTCGAACTGCAAAAGGAGAATGCAAGGTATAGAGAGGAAAGGTGTGGTTCCGAGGCAAAAGATACTAGTGACCGAGCTAGTATCAATTGTCAACCGAAATTTCCCGAGGTAATTATATATGTTATTATGAAATTAAAATAGCACTTTTTTACTTGACACATATACACGTTAACAATAACATTTATTATTGGTTTAGGGCATTACACCTTGTCAGCTATATCTATCGTCACCAACTTATCGCATGGTTGGCAAGGGAAAAGTGCACAACACTTCGGGTGAATTACTTCACCATAATCCCCTCCCGGTGGGATATATGAAAGTTTCGGTTGACCTTGTATTAGATACCGACGCGCTTCTACCATTACCTGACCTTGTTTCAGAGACAACGTTGATGCGAGATGCAGTCGGATCCTTTGTTGGATGGCCGTCAGATCTAATTTTCCTAGATGCCGAGGTATATATGTTCTAAATGATTATGAATATTTAGTATTCACATTTCAATTAAGCTACAATTATGATATTTAATCAATCCTTATTACATGGTAATGTTAGACTCCTACAAGACCCACACATAAAGCTGGTAAAGGGATTTCAAGACGCATCGAGTCGGTTGCATCTCAAAAAGAGGTACAAATATATATACCCATTGAATTATATACGCAACGATTCTGTTGCATCACAAAAAGTCATGATTTAATTTATATGAATTTTTAGGTTCCCGGTCGAAAGTTGAAAAAAGCTGGTAACGATATTCCAACGACGTCCGGGACAAAATCTCAAATTATGATGCGTCTTGAGAAAATGGTGGAAGAGTCCGATATTATGCACGGCGCCATCCGTAGTGTAGATTTTGATGAAGGTGTTTTCGGAATTGCTCATTCCGAAATAATTGCAAAGGAGGACATGCAACAACTTTTTGAACACGAAGAATTGGGCATCGCTGTCATTCATACATACATATGGTACTCCGATCAATCTATTATTTACTTAGTTGAACAATTTATTTACACATTTCAATGAGTAGTCTAATGTTTATTATGTTTCTATTTAAGGTATATGTATGTAACATTGATGCGAGGAACTGAATTGTGTAACCGATTCAATTTTATTACTGCTTCCTGTATCAACACAATGTTTATAACGAAAAATCCAACATCCGTAAAGAATGAACTAGTCGATAGATTCATGGCGGCCGGCGATAATACTACACCCAATTTGTATTTTTTACCGTTTAATTATGGCAACGGGTTAGATTTTCTTTCTAATAATTTCATTCTAATCTATGTATATCTTTTACGTAGAAAATTTTCATGCATCTAAATTTTTGTTTTATTTTATAGTGGTCACTGGGTGTTGGTTGCTATGGATCTTTCGAGACTAATGGTGTATTATCTCGATTCGTTATTGGGTGATTGGAGTAAATATCCGAGTATGAAGAAGACGGTTGACGCGTAAGTGAAATTCCCCTAAATATTCGTGTGTATTTGTATATTTAATTATGTCTGTCAGATTGATCTCAATATACGTTTTTATTTTGTTAGGGCAATACTAAAATTTAGATCGAAAAAGAATTACCGTAATAGGAAGGACATTACCTGGATCAGAGTTCAGGTATATATTAAGTATCTTATTTTTGCTTATAATAGTGTTTGTTTTTTTGCTTATAATAGTGTTTGTAAGAAATTAACTATATATATATTGTTTGTTTTTCTGTGTAGTGTCCTCAGCAAAACAATTCGGTCGATTGCGGATTTTTTGTATTGAGATTTATGAGAGATATCATTGCGTTGAATCGTATAGACATCCCAAAAATGGTATGGAATAATAACTTAGGGTTTATTTTAATATTATCGGATATTTCATCTAATTTGTTACTAAATGATGAATATGTTTTATTCTCTTAATTGTAGTACTTTGAGGAATACAAATCTTACTCAAGAGCTCATTTGGATGAAATGAAGGATGAATTGTGTCAATTCATTGTTGATCAAAGAATCATATAGCTAGGTTGTATATTGTTGTACATATATGTATGGAATGTTGTTGTTGTATGCTGTTGTTGTATATATGTTGTATATTGTTGTTGTACTTTTACTAAATCATGAATACGTTGTTGTATATTGTTGATCAAAGAATCATATATTAATGTTGTATATATGGAGAATTAATGTTGTATATAAATGGATTCATGTTGTATATATAAATGGATTAATGGTGTATAACATTGGATTAAAGGATGAAATCAATATGAATTTTACACTTTTGCAGCATGCGAACAGGTTACCAATTAAATATCCACTGTTTTTCAAACAATTTTTTTTAAAAATAACTAACACTTTAGAGGGCGCTTTCTGTAGGAAGCGCCCTCTAAACACTTTACATTGACAACTTTAGAGGGCGCTTTGTTCAGAAAGCGCCCTCTAAACACTTTACATTGAAAATTTTAGAAGGCGCTTTTTCCAGAAAGCGCCTTCTAAGGTGTCCCTTTATGGACCACTCCAGAGGGCGCTTTTTTCTGAAAGCGCACTATAATGTGGCCCTTAAAGGGCCACTTTAGACAGCGCTTTCTCCAGGAAAACAAAGCGCTGTCTTTACCTATGCCAGCGCCACTTTAGAGGGCGCTTAAAAGCGCTGTTATAGGCCAAAATAAGCGCCCTCTTTTCCCTTATTTCGCGTAGTGTATCCCTAGAAGAAAATAGGAAAGTCCTTAAAATAAAATATACTGTAAAAAATAATTTTATAACAATTTGATCATAACTAGAATGAGATAAAACATTAATAAAAATGGAATTACATGTATATGTCATTTCTAAACTAATAAATATGTTAATTTAACTTGTTTCGAATTTATTAATTTTATTGCGATTTTTCCATATAAAGAGCAAACACTAGACTTATACCAGCATTTATAGACCATATTATGGGACTTCTCCATTCGACCAAAGAGGCTAATGCTGCCCCTGGAATTACTCCCATCCAACTTATACCTGAAGAGAGAGACAATGCTAACGACCGGATATGCATGAAGAGTAGATGCCTAAGAAAATATATGATTACATTAAAATTAAATATGTCTTTTCAATTTTTAGTAAATATATGTGCGTGCATGCACAAGTTTGAGTAATACTATTCTAATCACTACTAATAAAAGGACCAATAAAATTGAGATCGGTTGTGTTTATCATAAATATGAACAAGACACTGGATGATGCTTGGAAAAGTAAGAAATCTAGTGTTTCTAATTTTCAAAATTGTATTTAAGGATTAAGTAATTATAGGTGCATCATTCATCTTTCTCCTCTGGGTTGTTCAAGCGATGTCTTTGGAGTGGTCTCTTTAGTATTGGTATTATCTCGACTCTTGCCCATACCATAACTCCGAGACCGAAGCACATTATAAGAGCTCCTTTCCGGTTATAACAAATTTATATTCAATTAGTATATTTTAATCAAATAAAAACTCTAAAAGTTTTATTTATTTTATTAAAAACTAGTTTATATGATTACTTTCTCGCAAATTCGGCTTGACAAGAAGAATACATCCAATTATACTCACTAATATCATACCTAGAGAACTAAAGGTTGTAACAAAAACCAAACCTCGGGTTTTCATTACTATCCCTAGAAGAATATAGGAATGTCCTTAAAATAAAATATACTGTAAAAAATAATTTTATAACAATTTGATCCTAACTAGAATGAGATAAAAAATTAATAAAAATGGAATTACATGTATATGTAACTTCTAAACTAATAAATATGTTAATTTATCTTGTTTCGAATTTATTAATTTTATTGCGATTTTTCCATATAAAGAGCAAACACTAGACTTATACCAGCATTTATAGACGATATTATGGGACTTCTCCATTCGACCAAAGAGGCTAATAGTCCCCTTGGAATTACTCCCATCCAACTTATACCTGAAGAGAGAGACAATGCTAACGACCGGATATGCATGAAGAGTAGATGCCTAAGAAAATATATAATTATATTAATTTTAAATATGTCTTTTCAATTTTTAGTAAATATATGTGCGTGCATGCTCAAGTTTGAGTAATACTATTCGAATCACTACTAACAAAAGGACCAATAATATTTAGATCGGTTGTGTTTATCATAAATATGAACAAGACACTGGATGATGCTTGGAAAACTAAGAAATCTAGTGTTTCTCATTTTCAAAATTTTATTTAAGGATTAAGTAATGATAGGTGCATCATTCATCTTTCTCCTCTGGGTTGTGCAAGCGATTTACTTGGAGTGGTCTCTTTAGTATTGGTATTATCTCGACTCTTGCCCATACCATAACTCCGAGACCGAAGCACATTATAAGAGCTCCTTTCAGGATATAACAAATTTATATTAAATTAGTATATTTTAATCAAATAAAAACTCTAGGAGTTTTATTTATTTCATTAATATCTAGTTTATATAATTACTTTCTCGAAAATTCGCCTTGACAAAATGATTACATCCAATTATTCTCTCTAATATCATAGCTAGAGAACTACAGGTCGTAACAAAACCCAGATCTTGGGATTTCATTACTATCCCTAGAAGAAAATAGGAAAGTCCTGAAAATAAAATATATTGTAAAAAATAATTTTATAACAATTTGATAATAACTAGAATGAGATAAAACATTAATAAAAATGGAATTACATGTATATGTAACTTCTAAACTAATAAATATGTTAATTTATCTTGTTTCAAATTTATTAATTTTATTGAAGGATTAAGTAATGATAGGTGCATCAATCATCTTTCTCCTCTGGGTTTTTCAAGCGATGTCCTCTGAGTGGTCTCTTTAATATTGGTATTATCTCGACTCTTGCCCATACCATAACTCCGAGACGGAGCACATTATCAGAGCTCCTTTCAGGTTATTTTAAATTTATATTCAATTACTATATTTTAATCAAATAAAAACTCTAAATGTTTTATTTATTTCAATAATATCTAGTTTATATATTTACTTTCTCGCAAATTCGGCTTGACAAGAAGAATACATCCAATTATACTCACTAATATCATACCTAGAGAAATAAAGGTCGTAACAAAAACCAGACCTAGGGTTTTCATTACTATCCCTAGAAGAAAATAGGAAAGTCCTTAAACTAAAATATACTGTAAAAAATAATTTTATAACAATTTGATCATAACTAGAATGAGATAAAACATTAATAAAAATGGAATTACATGTATATGTAACTTCTAAACTAATAAATATGTTAATTTATCTTGTTTCAAATTTATTAATTTTATTTAAGGATTAAGTAATGATAGGTGCATCAATCATCTTTCTCCTCTGGGTTTTTCAAGCGATGTCCTCTGAGTGGTCTCTTTAGTATTGGTATTATCTCGACTCTTGCCCATACCATAACTCCGAGACGGAGCACATTATCAGAGCTCCTTTCAGGTTATTTTAAATTTATATTCAATTAGTATATTTAATCAAATAAAAACTCTAAAAGTTTTATTTATTTCAATAATATCTAGTTTATATATTTACTTTCTCGCAAATTCGGCTTGACAAGAAGAATACATCCAATTATACTCACTAATATCATACCTAGAGAAATAAAGGTCGTAACAAAAACCAGACCTGGGGTTTTCATTACTATCCCTAGAAGAAAATAGGAAAGTCCTTAAAATAAAATATACTGTAAAAAATAATTTTATAACAATTTGATCATACTTAGAATGAGATAAAACATTAATAAAAATGGAATTACATGTATATGTCATTTCTAAACTAATAAATATGTTAATTTGACTTGTTTCGAATTTATTAATTTTATTGTGATTTTTCCATATCAAGAGCAAACACTAGACTTATACCAGCATTTATAGACCATATTATGGGACTTCTCCATTCGACCAAAGAGGCTAATGTTGCCCCTGGAATTACTCCCATCCAACTTATACGTGAAGAGAGAGACAATGCTAACGACCGGATATGCATGAAGAGTAGATGCCTTAGAAAATATATGATTATATTAAAATTAAATATGTCTTTTCAATTTTTAGTAAATATATGTGCGTGCATGCACAAGTTTGAGTAATACTATTCTAATCACTACTAATAAAAGGACCAATAAAATTTTGATCTGTTGTGTTTATCATAAATATGAACAAGACACTGGATGATGCTTGGAAAACTAAGAAATCTAGTGTTTCTCATTTTCAAAATTTTATTTAAGGATTAGGTTATGATAGGTGTGTCACTCATCTTTCTCCTCTGGGTTGTTAAGGCGATGTCCTTGGAATGGTCTATTTAGTACTGGTATTATCTCGACTCTATCCCATAGCATAACTCTGAGACCGAAGCACATTATAAGAGCTCCTTTCAGGTTATAACAAATTTATATTCAATTAGTATATTTTAATCAAATAAAAACTCTAAAAGTTTTATTTATTACATTAAAATCTAGTTTATATAATTACTTTCTCGCAAATTCGGCTTGACAAGAAGAATACATCCAATTATACTCACTAATATCATACCTAGAGAAATAAAGGTCGTAACAAAAACCAGACCTGGGGTTTTCATTACTATCCCTAGAAGATAATAGGAAAGTCCTTAAAATAAAATATACTGTAAAAAATAATTTTATAACAATTTGATCATAACTAGAATGAGATAAAACATTAATAAAAATGGAATTACATGTATATGTCATTTCTAAACTAATAAATATGTTAATTTAACTTGTTTCGAATTTATTAATTTTATTGCGATTTTTCCATATAAAGAGCAAACACTAGACTTATACCAGCATTTATAGACCATATTATGGGACTTCTCCATTCGACCAAAGAGGCTAATGCTGCCCCTGGAATTACTCCTATCAAACTTATACCTGAAGAGAGAGACAATGCTAACGACCGGATATGCATGAAGAGTAGATGCCTAAGAAAATATATAATTATATTAATATTAAATATGTCTTTTCAATTTTTAGTAAATACATGTGCGTGCATGCACAAGTTTGGGTAATACTATTCTAGTCGCTACTAATAAAAGGACCAATAAAATTTAGATCGGTTGTGTTTATCATAAATATGAACAAGACACTGGATGATGCTTGGAAAACTAAGAAATCTAGTGTTTCTCATTTTCAAAATTTTATTTAAGGATTAAGTAAAGATAGGTGCATCATTCATCTTTGTCCTCTGGGTTGTTCAAGCGATTTCCTTGGAGTGGTCTCTTTAGTATTGGTATTATCTCGACTCTTGCCCATACCATAACTCCGAGACGGAGCACATTATCAGAGCTCCTTTCAGGTTATTTTAAATTTATATTCAATTACTATATTTTAATCAAATAAAAACTCTAAATGTTTTATTTATTTCAATAATATCTAGTTTATATATTTACTTTCTCGCAAATTCGGCTTGACAAGAAGAATACATCCAATTATACTCACTAATATCATACCTAGAGAAATAAAGGTCGTAACAAAAACCAGACCTAGGGTTTTCATTACTATCCCTAGAAGAAAATAGGAAAGTCCTTAAACTAAAATATACTGTAAAAAATAATTTTATAACAATTTGATCATAACTAGAATGAGATAAAACATTAATAAAAATGGAATTACATGTATATGTAACTTCTAAACTAATAAATATGTTAATTTATCTTGTTTCAAATTTATTAATTTTATTTAAGGATTAAGTAATGATAGGTGCATCAATCATCTTTCTCCTCTGGGTTTTTCAAGCGATGTCCTCTGAGTGGTCTCTTTAGTATTGGTATTATCTCGACTCTTGCCCATACCATAACTCCGAGACGGAGCACATTATCAGAGCTCCTTTCAGGTTATTTTAAATTTATATTCAATTAGTATATTTTAATCAAATAAAAACTCTAAAAGTTTTATTTATTTCAATAATATCTAGTTTATATATTTACTTTCTCGCAAATTCGGCTTGACAAGAAGAATACATCCAATTATACTCACTAATATCATACCTAGAGAAATAAAGGTCGTAACAAAAACAAGACCTGGGGTTTTCATTACTATCCCTAGAAGAAAATAGGAAAGTCCTTAAAATAAAATATACTGTAAAAAATAATTTTATAACAATTTGATCATAACTAGAATGAGATAAAACATTAATCAAAATGGAATTACATGTATATGTCATTTCTAAACTAATAAATATGTTAATTTGACTTGTTTCGAATTTATTAATTTTATTGTGATTTTTCCATATAAAGAGCAAACACTAGACTTATACCAGCATTTATAGACCATATTATGGGACTTCTCCATTCGACCAAAGAGGCTAATGCTGCCCCTGGAATTACTCCCATCCAACTTATACGTGAAGAGAGAGACAATGCTAACGACCGGATATGCATGAAGAGTAGATGCCTAAGAAAATATATGATTGTATTAAAATTAAATATGTCTTTTCAATTTTTAGTAAATATATGTGCGTGCATGCACAAGTTTGAGTAATACTATTCTAATCACTACTAATAAAAGGACCAATAAAATTTTGATCTGTTGTGTTTATCATAAATATGAACAAGACACTGGATGATGCTTGGAAAACTAAGAAATCTAGTGTTTCTCATTTTCAAAATTTTATTTAAGGATTAGGTTATGATAGGTGCGTCATTCATCTTTCTCCTCTGGGTTGTTAAAGTGATGTCCTTGGAATGGTCTATTTAGTACTGGTATTATCTCGACTCTATCCCATAGCATAACTCCGAGACCGAAGCACATTATAAGAGCTCCTTTCAGGTTATAACAAATTTATATTCAATTAGTATATTTTAATCAAATAAAAACTCTAAAAGTTTTATTTATTACCTTAAAATCTAGTTTATGTAATTACTTTCTCGCAAATTCGGCTTGACAAGAAGAATACATCCAATTATACTCACTAATATCATACCTAGAGAAATAAAGGTCGTAACAAAAACCAGACCTGGGGTTTTCATTACTATCCCTAAAAGAAAATAGGAAAGTCCTTAAAATAAAATATACTGTAAAAAATAATTTTATAACAATTTGATCATAACTAGAATGAGATAAAACATTAATAAAAATGGAATTACATGTATATGTCATTTCTAAACTAATAAATATGTTAATTTAACTTGTTTCGAATTTATTAATTTTATTGTGATTTTTCCATATAAAGAGCAAACACTAGACTTATACCAGCATTTATAGACCATATTATGGGACTTCTCCATTCGACCAAAGAGGCTAATGCTGCCCCTGGAATTACTCCTATCAAACTTATACCTGAAGAGAGAGACAATGCTAACGACCGGATATGCATGAAGAGTAGATGCCTAAGAAAATATATAATTATATTAATATTAAATATGTCTTTTCAATTTTTAGTAAATACATGTGCGTGCATGCACAAGTTTGGGTAATACTATTCTAATCGCTATTAATAAAAGGACCAATAAAATTTAGATCGGTTGTGTTTATCATAAATATGAACAAGACACTGGATGATGCTTGGAAAACTAAGAAATCTAGTGTTTCTCATTTTCAAAATTTCATTTAAGGATTAAGTAAAGATAGGTGCATCATTCATCTTTCTCCTCTGGGTTGTTCAAGCGATTTCCTTGGAGTGGTCTCTTTAGTATTGGTATTATCTCGACTCTTGCCCATACCATAACTCCGAGACCGAAGCACATTATCAGAGCTCCTTTCAGGATATAACAAATTTATATTAAATTAATATATTTTAATCAAATAAAAACTCTAGGAGTTTTATTTATTTCATTAATATCTAGTTTATATAATTACTTTCTCGAAAATTCGCCTTGACAAAAAGATTACATCCAATTATTCTCATAATATCATAGCTAGAGAACTACAGGTCGTAACAAAACCCAGATCTTGGGTTTTCATTACTATCCCTAGAAGAAAATAGGAAAGTCCTGAAAATAAAATATATAGTAAAAAATAATTTTATAACAATTTGATCATAACTAGAATGAGATAAAACATTAATAAAAATGGAATTACATGTATATGTAACTTCTAAACTAATAAATATGTTAATTTATCTTGTTTCAAATTTATTAATTTTATTTAAAGATTAAGTAATGATAGGTGCATCAATCATCTTTCTCCTCTGGGTTTTTCAAGCGATGTCCTCTGAGTGGTCTCTTTAGTATTGGTATTATCTCGACTCTTGCGCATACCATAACTCCGAGACGTAGCACATTATCAGAGCTCCTTTCAGGTTATTTTAAATTTATATTCAATTAGTATATTTTAATCAAATAAAAACTCTAAAAGTTTTATTTATTTCAATAATATCTAGTTTATATATTTACTTTCTCGCAAATTCGGCTTGACAAGAAGAATACATCCAATTATACTCACTAATATCATACCTAGAGAAATAAAGGTCGTAACAAAAACAAGACCTGGGGTTTTCATTACTATCCCTAGAAGAAAATAGGAAAGTCCTTAAAATAAAATATACTGTAAAAAATAATTTTATAACAATTTGATCATAACTAGAATGAGATAAAAAATTAATAAAAATGGAATTACATGTATATGTCATTTCTAAACTAATAAATATGTTAATTTATTTTGTTTCGAATTTATTAATTTTATTGCGATTTTTCCATATAAAGAGCAAACACTAGACTTATACCAGCATTTATAGACCATATTATGGGACTTCTCCATTCGACTAAAGAGGCTAATGCTGCCCCTGGAATTACTCCCATCCAACTTATACCTGAAGAGAGAGACAATGCTAACGACCGGATATGCATGAAGAGTAGATGCCTAAGAAAATATATGATTATATTAAAATTAAATATGTCTTTTCAATTTTTAGTAAATATATGTGCGTGCATGCACAAGTTTGAGTAATACTATTCTAATCACTACTAATAAAAGGACCAATAAAATTTTGATCGGTTGTGTTTATCATAAATATGAACAAGACACTGGATGATGCTTGGAAAACTAAGAAATCTAGTGTTCAAGCGATTTCCTTGGAGTGGTCTCTTTAGTATTGGTATTATCTCGACTCTTGCCCATACCATAACTCCGAGACCGAAGCACATTATCAGAGCTCCTTTCAGGATATAACAAATTTATATTAAATTAGTATATTTTAATCAAATAAAAACTCTAGGAGTTTTATTTATTTCATTAATATCTAGTTTATATAATTACTTTCTCGAAAATTCGCCTTGACAAAAAGATTACATCCAATTATTCTCATAATATCATAGCTAGAGAACTACAGGTCGTAACAAAACCCAGATCTTGGGTTTTCATTACTATCCCTAGAAGAAAATAGGAAAGTCCTGAAAATAAAATATATTGTAAAAAATAATTTTAAAACAATTTGATCATAACTAGAATGAGATAAAACATTAATAAAAATGGAATTACATGTATATGTAACTTCTAAACTAATAAATATGTTAATTTATCTTGTTTCAAATTTATTAATTTTATTTAAAGATTAAGTAATGATAGGTGCATCAATCATCTTTCTCCTCTGGGTTTTTCAAGCGATGTCCTCTGAGTGGTCTCTTTAGTACTGGTATTATCTCGACTCTATCCCATACCATAACTCCGAGACCGAAGCACATTATAAGAGCTCCTTTCAGGTTATAACAAATTTATATTCAATTAGTATATTTTAATCAAATAAAAACTCTAAAAGTTTTATTTATTACATTAAAATCTAGTTTATATAATTACTTTCTCGCAAATTCGGCTTGACAAGAAGAATACATCCAATTATACTCACTAATATCATACCTAGAGAAATAAAGGTCGTAACAAAAACCAGACCTGGGGTTTTCATTACTATGCCTAGAAGAAGATAGGAAAGTCCTTAAAATAAAATATACAGTAAAAAATAATTTTATAACAATTTGATCATAACTAGAATGAGATAAAACATTAATAAAAATGGAATTACATGTATATGTCATTTCTAAACTAATAAATATGTTAATTTAACTTGTTTCGAATTTATTAATTTTATTGTGATTTTTCCATATAAAGAGCAAACACTAGACTTATACCAGCATTTATAGACCATATTATGGGACTTCTCCATTCGACCAAAGAGGCTAATGCTGCCCCTGGAATTACTCCCATCCAACTTATACCTGAAGAGAGAGACAATGCTAACGACCGGATATGCATGAAGAGTAGATGCCTAAGAAAATATATGATTATATTAAAATTAAATATGTCTTTTCAATTTTTAGTAAATATATGTGCGTGCATGCACAAGTTTGAGTAATACTATTCTAATCACTACTAATAAAAGGACCAATAAAATTTTGATCGGTTGTGTTTATCATAAATATGAACAAGACACTGGATGATGCTTGGAAAACTAAGAAATCTAGTGTTTCTCATTTTCAAAATTTTATTTAAGGATTAGGTTATGATAGGTGCGTCATTCATCTTTCTCCTCTTGGTTGTTAAGGCAATGTCCTTGGAATTGTCTATTTAGTACTGGTATTATCTCGACTCTATCCCATACCATAACTCCGAGACCGAAGCACATTATAAGAGCTCCTTTCAGGTTATAACAAATTTATATTCAATTAGTATATTTTAATCAAATAAAAACTCTAAAAGTTTTATTTATTACATTAAAATCTAGTTTATATAATTACTTTCTCGCAAATTCGGCTTGACAAGAAGAATACATCCAATTATACTCACTAATATCATACATAGAGAAATAAAGGTCGTAACAAAAACCAGACCTGGGGTTTTCATTACTATCCCTAGAAGAAGATAGGAAAGTCCTTAAAATAAAATATACAGTAAAAAATAATTTTATAACAATTTGATCATAACTAGAATGAGATAAAACATTAATAAAAATGGAATTACATGTATATGTCATTTCTAAACTAATAAATATGTTAATTTAACTTGTTTCGAATTTATTAATTTTATTGCGATTTTTCCATATAAAGAGCAAACACTAGACTTATACCAGCATTTATAGACCATATTATGGGACTTCTCCATTCGACCAAAGAGGCTAATGCTGCCCCTGGAATTACTCCCATCAAACTTATACCTGAAGAGAGAGACAATGCTAACGACCGGATATGCATGAAGAATAGATGCCTAAGAAAATATATGATTATATTAAAATTAAATATGTCTTTTCAATTTTTAGTAAATATATGTGCGTGCATGCACAAGTTTGAGTAATAATATTCTAATCACTACTAATAAAAGGACCAATAAAATTTTGATCGGTTGTGTTTATCATAAATATGAACAAGACACTGGATGATGCTTGGAAAACTAAGAAATCTAGTGTTTCTCATTTTCAAAATTTTATTTAAGGATTAGGTTATGATAGGTGCGTCATTCTTCTTTCTCCTCTGGGTTGTTAAGGCGATGTCCTTGGAATGGTCTATTTAGTACTGGTATTATCTCGACTCTATCCATACCATAACTCCGAGACCGAAGCACATTATAAGAGCTCCTTTCAGGTTATAACAAATTTATATTCAATTAGTATATTTTAATCAAATAAAAACTCTAAAAGTTTTATTTATTACATTAAAATCTAGTTTATATAATTACTTTCTCGCAAATTCGGCTTGACAAGAAGAATACATCCAATTATACTCACTAATATCATACCTAGAGAAGTAAAGGTCGTAACAAAAACCAGACCTCGAGTTTTCATTACTATCCCTAGAAGAATATAGGAATGTTCTTAAAATAAAATATACTGTAAAAAATAATTTTATAACAATATGATCATAACTAGAATGAGATAAAACATTAATAAAAAGAGCAAACAAGACCATATTATGCGATTTTTCGAATATAAAGAGCAAACACTAGACTTATACCAGCATTTTATAGACCATATTATGGGACTTCTCCATTCGACCAAAGAGGCTAATGGTCCCCTTGGAATTACTCCCATCCAACTTATACCTGAAGAGAGAGACAATGCTAACGACCGGATATGCATGAAGAGTAGATGCCTAAGAAAATATATAATTATATTGATTTTAAATATGTCTTTTCAATTTTTAGTAAATATATGTGCGTGCATGCTCAAGTTTGAGTAATACTATTCAAATCACTACTAATAAAAGGACCAATAAAATTTAGATCGGTTGTGTTTATCATAAAGATGAACAAGACACTGGATGATGCTTGGAAAACTAAGAAATCTAGTCTTTCTCATTTTCAAAATTTTATTTAAGGATTAAGTAATGATAGGTGCACCATTCATCTTTCTCCTCTGGTTTGTTCAAGCGATTTCCTTGGAGTGGTCTCTTTAGTATTGGTATTATCTCGACTCTTGCCCATACCATAACTCCGAGACCGAAGCACATTATCAGAGCTCCTTTCAGGATATAACAAATTTATATTAAATTATTTTATTTTAATCAAATAAAAACTCTAGGAGTTTTATTTATTTCATTAATATCTAGTTTATATAATTACTTTCTCGAAAATTCGCCTTGACAAAAAGATTACATCCAATTATTCTCACTAATATCATAGCTAGAGAACTACAGGTCGTAACAAAACCCAGATCTTGGGTTTTCATTACTATCCCTAGAAGAAAATAGGAAAGTCCTGAAAATAAAATATATTGTAAAAAATAATTTTATAACAATTTGATCATAACTAGAATGAGATAAAACATTAATAAAAATGGAATTACATGTATATGTAACTTCTAAACTAATAAATATGTTAATTTATCTTGTTTCAAATTTATTAATTTTATTTAAGGATTAGGTAATGATAGGTGCATCAATCATCTTTCTCCTCTGGGTTTTTCAAGCAATGTCCTTGGAGTGGTCTCTTTAGTATTGGTATTATCTCGACTCTTGCCCATACCATAACTCCGAGACGGAAGCACATTATCAGAGCTCCTTTCAGGTTATTTTAAATTTATATTCAATTAGTATATTTTAATCAAATAAAAACTCTAAAAGTTTTATTTATTTCATTAATATCTAGTTTATATATTTACTTTCTCGCAAATTCGGCTTGACAAGAAGAATACATCCAATTATACTCACTAATATCATACCTAGAGAAATAAAGGTCGTAACAAAAACCAGACCTCGGGTTTTCATTACTATCCCTAAAAGAAAATAGGAAAGTCCTTAAAATAAAATATACTGTAAAAAATAATTTTATAACAATTTGATCATAACTAGAATGAGATAAAACATTAATAAAAATGGAATTACATGTATATGTCATTTCTAAACTAATAAATATGTTAATTTAACTTGTCTCGAATTTATTAATTTTATTGCGATTTTTCAATATAAAGAGCAAACACTAGACTTATACCAGCATTTATAGACCATATTATGGGACTTCTCCATTCGACCAAAGAGGCTAATGGTCCCCTTGGAATTACTCCCATCCAACTTATACCTGAAGAGAGAGACAATGCTAACGACCGGATATGCATGAAGAGTAGATGCCTAAGAAAATATGTAATTATATTAATTTTAAATATGTCTTTTCAATTTTTAGTAAATATATCTGCGTGCATGCTCAAGTTTGAGTAATACTATTCAAATCACTACTAATAAAATGACCAATAAAATTTAGATCGGTTGTGTTTATCATAAATATGAACAAGAGACTGGATGATGCTTGGAAAACTAAGAAATCTAGTCTTTCTCATTTTCAAAATTTGATTTAAGGATTAAGTAATGATAGGTGCACCATTCATCTTTCTCCTCTGGGTTGTTCAAGCGATTTCCTTGGAGTGGTCTCTTTAGTATTTGTATTATCTCGACTCTTGCCCATACCATAACTCCGAGACCGAAGCACATTATCAGAGCTCCTTTCAGGATATAACAAATTTATATTAAATTAGTATATTTTAATCAAATAAAAACTCTAGGAGTTTTATTTATTTCATTAATATCTAGTTTATATAATTACTTTCTCGAAAATTCGCCTTGACAAAAAGATTACATCCAATTATTCTCACTAATATCATAGCTAGAGAACTACAGGTCATAACAAAACCCAGATCTTGGGTTTTCATCACTATCCCTAGAAGAAAATAGGAAAGTCCTGAAAATAAAATATATTGTAAAAAATAATTTTATAATAATTTGATCATAACTAGAATGAGCTAAAACATTAATAAAAATGGAATTACATGTATATGTAACTTCTAAACTAATAAATATGTTAATTTATCTTGTTTCAAATTTATTAATTTTATTTAAGGATTAGGTAATGATAGGTGCATCAATCATCTTTCTCCTCTGGGTTTTTCAAGCAATGTCCTTGGAGTGGTCTCTTTAGTATTGGTATTATCTCGACTCTTGCCCATACCATAACTCCGAGACAGAAGCACATTATCAGAGCTCCTTTCAGGTTATTTTAAATTTATATTCAATTAGTATATTTTAATCAAATAAAAACTCTAAAAGTTTTATTTATTTCATTAATATCTAGTTTATATATTTACTTTCTCGCAAATTCGGCTTGACAAGAAGAATACAATTAACTATACTCACTAATATCATACCTAGAGAAGTAAAGGTCGTAACAAAAACAAGACCTTGGGTTTTCATTACTATCCCTAGAAGAATATAGGAAAGTCCTTAAAATAAAATATACTGTAAAAAATAATTTTATAACAATTTGATCATAACTAGAATGAGATAAAAAATTAATAAAAATGGAATTACATGTATATGTCATTTCTAAACTAATAAATATGTTAATTTAACTTGTTTCGAATTTATTAATTTTATTGCGATTTTTCCATATAAAGAGCAAATACTAGACTTATACCAGCATTTATAGACCATATTATGGGACTTCTCCATTCGACTAAAGAGGCTAATGCTGCCCCTGGAATTACTCCCATCCAACTTATACCTGAAGAGAGAGACAATGCTAACGACCGGATATGCATGAAGAGTAGATGCCTAAGAAAATATATGATTATATTAAAATTAAATATGTCTTTTCAATTTTTAGTAAATATATGTGCGTGCATGCACAAGTTTGAGTAATACTATTTTAATCACTACTAATAAAAGGACCAATAAAATTTTGATCGGTTGTGTTTATCATAAATATGAACAAGACACTGGATGATGCTTGGAAAACTAAGAAATCTAGTGTTTCTCATTTTCAAAATTTTATTTAAGGATTAGGTTATGATAGGTGCGTCATTCATCTTTCTCCTCTGGGTTGTTAAGGCGATGTCCTTGGAATTGTCTATTTAGTACTGGTATTATCTCGACTCTATCCCATACCATAACTCCGAGTCCGAAGCACATTATAAGAGCTCCTTTTAGGTTATAACAAATTTATATTCAATTAGTATATTTTAATCAAATAAAAACTCTAAAAGTTTTCTTTATTACATTAAAATCTAGTTTATATAATTACTTTCTCGCAAATTCGGCTTGACAAGAAGAATACATCCAATTATACTCACTAATATCATACCTAGAGAAATAAAGGTCGTAACAAAAACCAGACCTGGGGTTTTCATTACTATCCCTAGAAGAAAATAGGAAAGTCCTTAAAATAAAATATACAGTAAAAAATAATTTTATAACAATTTGATCATAACTAGAATGAGATAAAACATTAATAAAAATGGAATTACATGTATATGTCATTTCTAAACTAATAAATATGTTAATTTAACTTGTTTCGAATTTATTAATTTTATTGCGATTTTTCCGTATAAAGAGCAAACACTAGACTTATACCAGCATTTATAGACCATATTATGGGACTTCTCCATTCGACCAAAGAGGCTAATGCTGCCCCTGGAATTACTCCCATCAAACTTATACCTGAAGAGAGAGACAATGCTAACGACTGGATATGCATGAAGAGTAGATGCCTAAGAAAATATATGATTATATTAAAATAAAATATGTCTTTTCAATTTTTAGTAAATATATGTGCGTGCATGCACAAGTTTGAGTAATACTATTCTAATCACTACTAATAAAAGGACCAATAAAATTTAGATCGGTTGTGTTTATCATAAAGATGAACAAGACACTGGATGATGCTTGGAAAACTAAGAAATCTAGTCTTTCTCATTTTCAAAATTTTATTTAAGGATTAAGTAATGATAGGTGCACCATTCATCTTTCTCCTCTGGTTTGTTCAAGCGATTTCCTTGGAGTGGTCTCTTTAGTATTGGTATTATCTCGACTCTTGCCCATACCATAACTCCGAGACCGAAGCACATTATTAGAGCTCCTTTCAGGATATAACAAATTTATATTAAATTAGTATATT
Organism: Lathyrus oleraceus; assembly: GCF_024323335.1. Lineage (NCBI taxonomy): Eukaryota > Viridiplantae > Streptophyta > Magnoliopsida > Fabales > Fabaceae > Lathyrus > Lathyrus oleraceus. The sequence goes on from NW_026112411.1 coordinate 112,003, forward strand.
TTAATCAAATAAAAACTCTAGGAGTTTTATTTATTTCATTAATATCTAGTTTATATAATTACTTTCTCGAAAATTCGCCTTGACAAAAAGATTACATCCAATTATTCTCACTAATATCATAGCTAGAGAACTACAGGTCGTAACAAAACCCAGATCTTGGGTTTTCATTACTATCCCTAGAAGAAAATAGGAAAGTCCTGAAAATAAAATATATTGTAAAAAATAATTTTATAACAATTTGATCATAACTAGAATGAGATAAAACATTAATAAAAATGGAATTACATGTATATGTAACTTCTAAACTAATAAATATGTTAATTTATCTTGTTTCAAATTTATTAATTTTATTTAAGGATTAGGTAATGATAGGTGCATCAATCATCTTTCTCCTCTGGGTTTTTCAAGCAATGTCCTTGGAGTGGTCTCTTTAGTATTGGTATTATCTCGACTCTTGCCCATACCATAACTCCGAGACGGAAGCACATTATCAGAGCTCCTTTCAGGTTATTTTAAATTTATATTCAATTAGTATATTTTAATCAAATAAAAACTCTAAAAGTTTTATTTATTTCATTAATATCTAGTTTATATATTTACTTTCTCGCAAATTCGGCTTGACAAGAAGAATACATCCAATTATACTCACTAATATCATACCTAGAGAAATAAAGGTCGTAACAAAAACCAGACCTCGGGTTTTCATTACTATCCCTAAAAGAAAATAGGAAAGTCCTTAAAATAAAATATACTGTAAAAAATAATTTTATAACAATTTGATCATAACTAGAATGAGATAAAACATTAATAAAAATGGAATTACATGTATATGTCATTTCTAAACTAATAAATATGTTAATTTAACTTGTCTCGAATTTATTAATTTTATTGCGATTTTTCAATATAAAGAGCAAACACTAGACTTATACCAGCATTTATAGACCATATTATGGGACTTCTCCATTCGACCAAAGAGGCTAATGGTCCCCTTGGAATTACTCCCATCCAACTTATACCTGAAGAGAGAGACAATGCTAACGACCGGATATGCATGAAGAGTAGATGCCTATGAAAATATATAATTATATTAATTTTAAATATGTCTTTTCAATTTTTAGTAAATATATCTGCGTGCATGCTCAAGTTTGAGTAATACTATTCAAATCACTACTAATAAAATGACCAATAAAATTTAGATCGGTTGTGTTTATCATAAATATGAACAAGACACTGGATGATGCTTGGAAAACTAAGAAATCTAGTCTTTCTCATTTTCAAAATTTTATTTAAGGATTAAGTAATGATAGGTGCACCATTCATCTTTCTCCTCTGGGTTGTTCAAGCGATTTCCTTGGAGTGGTCTCTTTAGTATTTGTATTATCTCGACTCTTGCCCATACCATAACTCCGAGACCGAAGCACATTATCAGAGCTCCTTTCAGGATATAACAAATTTATATTAAATTAGTATATTTTAATCAAATAAAAACTCTAGGAGTTTTATTTATTTCATTAATATCTAGTTTGTATAATTACTTTCTCGAAAATTGGCCTTGACAAAAAGATTACATCCAATTATTCTCACTAATATCATAGCTAGAGAACTACAGGTCGTAACAAAACCCAGATCTTGGGTTTTCATTACTATCCCTAGAAGAAAATAGGAAAGTCCTGAAAATAAAATATATTGTAAAAAATAATTTTATAACAATTTGATCATAACTAGAATGAGATAAAACATTAATAAAAATGGAATTACATGTATATGTAACTTCTAAACTAATAAATATGTTAATTTATCTTGTTTCAAATTTATTAATTTTATTTAAGGATTAGGTAATGATAGGTGCATCAATCATCTTTCTCCTCTGGGTTTTTCAAGCAATGTCCTTGGAGTGGTCTCTTTAGTATTGGTATTATCTCGACTCTTGCCCATACCATAACTCCGAGACGGAAGCACATTATCAGAGCTCCTTTCAGGTTATTTTAAATTTATATTCAATTAGTATATTTTAATCAAATAAAAACTCTAAAAGTTTTATTTATTTCATTAATATCTAGTTTATATATTTACTTTCTCGCAAATTCGGCTTGACAAGAAGAATACATCCAATTATACTCACTAATATCATACCTAGAGAAATAAAGGTCGTAACAAAAACCAGACCTCGGGTTTTCATTACTATCCCTAAAAGAAAATAGGAAAGTCCTTAAAATAAAATATACTGTAAAAAATAATTTTATAACAATTTGATCATAACTAGAATGAGATAAAACATTAATAAAAATGGAATTACATGTATATGTCATTTCTAAACTAATAAATATGTTAATTTAACTTGTCTCGAATTTATTAATTTTATTGCGATTTTTCAATATAAAGAGCAAACACTAGACTTATACCAGCATTTATAGACCATATTATGGGACTTCTCCATTCGACCAAAGAGGCTAATGGTCCCCTTGGAATTACTCCCATCCAACTTATACCTGAAGAGAGAGACAATGCTAACGACCGGATATGCATGAAGAGTAGATGCCTAAGAAAATATATAATTATATTAATTTTAAATATGTCTTTTCAATTTTTAGTAAATATATCTGCGTGCATGCTCAAGTTTGAGTAATACTATTCAAATCACTACTAATAAAATGACCAATAAAATTTAGATCGGTTGTGTTTATCATAAATATGAACAAGACACTGGATGATGCTTGGAAAACTAAGAAATCTAGTCTTTCTCATTTTCAAAATTTATTTAAGGATTAAGTAATGATAGGTGCACCATTCATCTTTCTCCTCTGGGTTGTTCAAGCGATTTCCTTGGAGTGGTCTCTTTAGTATTTGTATTATCTCGACTCTTGCCCATACCATAACTCCGAGACCGAAGCACATTATCAGAGCTCCTTTCAGGATATAACAAATTTATATTAAATTAGTATATTTTAATCAAATAAAAACTCTAGGAGTTTTATTTATTTCATTAATATCTAGTTTGTATAATTACTTTCTCGAAAATTGGCCTTGACAAAAAGATTACATCCAATTATTCTCACTAATATCATAGCTAGAGAACTACAGGTCGTAACAAAACCCAGATCTTGGGTTTTCATTACTATCCCTAGAAGAAAATAGGAAAGTCCTGAAAATAAAATATATGGTAAAAAATAATTTTATAACAATTTGATCATAACTAGAATGAGATACAACATTAAAAAAAATGGAATTACATGTATATGTAACTTCTAAACTAATAAATATGTTAATTTATCTTGTTTCAAATTTATTAATTTTATTTAAGAATTAGGTAATGATAGGTGCATCAATCATCTTTCTCCTCTGGGTTTTTCAAGCAATGTCCTTGGAGTGGTCTCTTTAGTATTGGTATTATCTCGACTCTTGTCCATACCATAACTCCGAGACGGAAGCACATTATCAGAGCTCCTTTCAGGTTATTTTAAATTTATATTCAATTAGTATATTTTAATCAAATAAAAACTCTAAAAGTTTTATTTATTTCATTAATATCTAGTTTATATATTACTTTCTCGCAAATTCGGCTTGACAAGAAGAATACATCCAATTATACTCACTAATATCATACCTAGAGAAATAAAGGTCGTAACAAAAACCAGACATCGGGTTTTCATTACTATCCCTAAAAGAAAATAGGAAAGTCCTTAAAATAAAATATACTGTAAAAAATAATTTTATAACAATTTGATCATAACTAGAATAAGATAAAACATTAATAAAAATGGAATTACATGTATATGTCATTTCTAAACTAATAAATATGTTAATTTAACTTGTCTCGAATTTATTAATTTTATTGCGATTTTTCAATATAAAGAGCAAACACTAGACTTATACCAACATTTATAGACCATATTATGGGACTTCTCCATTCGACCAAAGAGGCTAATGGTCCCCTTGGAATTACTCTCATCCAACTTATACCTGAAGAGAGAGACAATGCTAACGACCGGATATGCATGAAGAGTAGATGCCTAAGAAAATATATAATTATATTAATTTTAAATATGTCTTTTCAATTTTTAGTAAATATATCTGCGTGCATGCTCAAGTTTGAGTAATACTATTCAAATCACTACTAATAAAATGACCAATAAAATTTAGATCGGTTGTGTTTATCATAAATATGAACAAGACACTGGATGATGCTTGGAAAACTAAGAAATCTAGTCTTTCTCATTTTCAAAATTTTATTTAAGGATTAAGTAATGATAGGTGCACCATTCATCTTTCTCCTCTGGGTTGTTCAAGCGATTTCCTTGGAGTGGTCTCTTTAGTATTTGTATTATCTCGACTCTTGGCCATACCATAACTCCGAGTCCGAAGCACATTATCAGAGCTCCTTTCAGGATATAACAAATTTATATTAAATTAGTATATTTTAATCAAATAAAAACTCTAGGAGTTTTATTTATTTCATTAATATCTAGTTTGTATAATTACTTTCTCGAAAATTCGCCTTGACAAAAAGATTACATCCAATTATTCTCACTAATATCATAGCTAGAGAACTACAGGTCGTAACAAAACCCAGATCTTGGGTTTTCATTACTATCCCTAGAAGAAAATAGGAAAGTCCTGAAAATAAAATATATTGTAAAAAATAATTTTATAACAATTTGATCATAACTAGAATGAGATAAAACATTAATAAAAATGGAATTACATGTATATGTAACTTCTAAACTAATAAATATGTTAATTTATCTTGTTTCAAATTTATTAATTTTATTTAAGAATTAGGTAATGATAGGTGCATCAATCATCTTTCTCCTCTGGGTTTTTCAAGCAATGTCCTTGGAGTGGTCTCTTTAGTATTGGTATTATCTCGACTCTTGCCCATACCATAACTCCGAGACGGAAGCACATTATCAGAGCTCCTTTCAGGTTATTTTAAATTTATATTCAATTAGTATATTTTAATCAAATAAAAACTCTAAAAGTTTTATTTATTTCATTAATATCTAGTTTATATATTTACTTTCTCGCAAATTCGGCTTGACAAGAAGAATACATCCAATTATACTCACTAATATCATACCTAGAGAAATAAAGGTCGTAACAAAAACCAGACCTCGGGTTTTCATTACTATCCCTAAAAGAAAATAGGAAAGTCCTTAAAATAAAATATACTGTAAAAAATAATTTTATAACAATTTGATCATAACTAGAATGAGATAAAACATTAATAAAAATGGAATTACATGTATATGTCATTTCTAAACTAATAAATATGTTAATTTAACTTGTCTCGAATTTATTAATTTTATTGCGATTTTTCAATATAAAGAGCAAACACTAGACTTATACCAGCATTTATAGACCATATTATGGGACTTCTCCATTCGACCAAAGAGGCTAATGGTCCCTTGGAATTACTCCCATCCAACTTATACCTGAAGAGAGAGACAATGCTAACGACCGGATATGCATGAAGAGTAGATGCCTAAGAAATATATAATTATATTAATTTTAAATATGTCTTTTCAATTTTTAGTAAATATATCTGCGTGCATGCTCAAGTTTGAGTAATACTATTCAAATCACTACTAATAAAATGACCAATAAAATTTAGATCGGTTGTGTTTATCATAAATATGAACAAGACACTGGATGATGCTTGGAAAACTAAGAAATCTAGTCTTTCTCATTTTCAAAATTTTATTTAAGGATTAAGTAATGATAGGTGCACCATTCATCTTTCTCCTCTGGGTTGTTCAAGCGATTTCCTTGGAGTGGTCTCTTTAGTATTTGTATTATCTCGACTCTTGCCCATACCATAACTCCGAGACCGAAGCACATTATCAGAGCTCCTTTAAGGATATAAGAAATTTATATTAAATTAGTATATCTTAATCAAATAAAAACTCTAAATTTTTTAATTATTGCATTAATATCTAGTTTATATAATTACTTTGTCGCAAATTCGGCTTGACAAGAAGAATACATCCAATTATACTCACTATTATTATACCTAGAGAACTAAAGGTCGTAACAAGAACCAGACCTCAGGTTTTCATTACTATCTCTAGAAGAAAATTGGAAAGTCCTTAAAATAAAATATACTGTAAAAAATAATTTTATAACAATTTGATCATAACTAGAATGAGATAAAACATTAATAAAAATGGAATTACATGTATATGTAACTTCTAAACTAATAAATATATTAATTTAACTTGTTTTGAATTTATTAATTTTATTGCCATTTTTCCATATAAAGAGCAAACACTAGACTTATACCAACATTTATAGACCATATTATGGGACTTCTCCATTCGACCAAAGAGGCTAATGCTGCCCCGTGGAATTACTCCTATCCAACTTATACCTGAAGAGAGAGACAAAGCTAACGACCGGATATGCATGAAGAGTAGATGCCTAAGAAAATACATAAATATATTAATATTAAATATGTATTTCAATTTTAGTAAAATATGTGCGTGCATGCACAAGTTTGAGTAATACTATTCTAATCACTACTAATAAAAGGACCAATAAAATTTAGATCGGTTGTGTTTATCATAAATATGAACAAGACACTGGATGATGCTTTGAAAAGTAAGAAATCTAGTGTTTCTCATTTTCAAAATTTATTTAAGGATTAAGTAATGATAGGTACATCAATCATGTTCTCCTCTGGGTTGTTCAAGCGATGTCCTTGGAGTGGTCTCTTTAGTATTAGTATTATCTCGACTCTTGCCCATACCATAACTCCGAGACCGAAGCACATTATAAGAGCCCCTTTCAGGATATACAAATTTAAATTCAATTAGTATTTTTAATCAAATAAAAACTCTAATTTTTTAATTATTCATTAATATCTAGTTTATATAATTACTTTCTCGCAAATTCGGCTTGACAAGAAGAATACATCCATTATACTCACTAATATCAAACCTAGAGAACTAAAGGTCGTAACAAAAACCAGACCTCAGGTTTTCATTACTATCCCTAGAAGAAAATAGGAAAGTCCTAAATTAAAAATACTAAAAAATAATTTTATAACAATTTGATCATAACTAGAATGAGATAAAACATTAATAAAATGGAATTACATGTATATGTAACTTCTAAACTATAAATATGTTAATTTAACATGTTTCGAATTTATTAATTTTATTGCGGTTTTCCATATAAAGAGCAAACACTAGACTTATACCACATTTATAGACCATATTATGGGACTTCTTCATTCGACCAAAGAGGCTAATGCTGCCCCGTGGAATTACTCCCATCCAACTTATACCTGAGAAGAGAGACAATGTTAACGACCGGATATGCATGAAGAGTAGACGCCTAAGAAAATATATAATTATATTAATATTAATATGTCTTTTTCAATTTTTAGTAAATATATGTGCGTGCATGCACAAGTTTGGGTAATACTATTCTAATCACTACTAATAAAAGGACCAATAAAATTTAGATCGGTTATGTTTATCATAAATATGAACAAGACACTGGATGATGCTTTGAAAAGTAAGAAATCTAGTGTTTCTCATTTTCAAAATTTTATTTAAGGATTAAGTAATGATAGGTGCATCAATCATGTTTCTCCTCTGGGTTGTTCAAGCGATGTCCTTGGAGTGGTCTCTTTAGAATTGGTATTAGCTCGACTTTTGCCCATACCATAACTCCGAGACAGAAGCACATTATAAGAGCTCCTTTCAGGATATAACAAATTTATATTCACTTAATATATTTTAATCAAAGAGAAACTCTAAATTTTTTAATTATTTCATTAATATCTAGTTTATATAATTACTTTCTCTCAAATTCGGCTTGACAAGAAGAATAGAACCAATTATACTCACTAATATCATACCTAGAGAACTAAAGGTCGTAACAAAAACCAGACCTCAGGTTTTCATTACTATCCCTAGAAGAAAATAGGAAAGTCCTTAAAATAAAATATACTATAAAAATAATTTTATAACAACTTGATCATAACTAGAATGAGATAAAACATTAATAAAAATGGAATTACATGTATATGTAACTTCTAAACTAATAAATATATTAATTTAACTTGTTTCAAATTTATTAATTTTATTGCGATTTTTCCATATAAAGAGCAAACACTAGACTTATACCAACATTTATAGACCATATTATGGGACTTCTCCATTCGACCAACGAGGCTAATGCTGCGCCGTGGAATTACTCCCATCCAACTTATACCTTAAGAGAAAGACAATGCTAACGACCTGATATGCATGAAGAGTAGATGCCTAAGAAAATATATAATTATATTAATATTAAATATGTCTTTACAATTTTTAGTAAATATATGTGCGTGCATGCACAAGTTTGAGTAATACTATTCTAATCACTACTAATAAAAGGACCAATAAAATTTAGATCGGTTGTGTTTATCATAAATATGAACAAGACACTGGATGATGCTTTGAAAAGTAAGAAATCTAGAGTTTTTCATTTTCAAAATTTTATTTAAGGATTAAGTAATGATAGGTACATCAATCATGTTTCTCCTCTGGGCTGTTCAAGCGATGTCCTTGGATTGGTCTCTTTAGTATTGGTATTATCTCGACTCTTGCCCATACCATAACTCCGAGACCGAAGCACATTATAAGAGCCCCTTTCAGGATATAACAAATTTAAATTCAATTATTATATTTTAATCAAATAAAAACTCTAAATTTTTTAATTATTTCATTAATATCTAGTTTATATAATTACTTTCTCGCAAATTCGGCTTGACAAGAAGAATACATCCAATTATACTCACTAATATCATACCTAGAGAACTAAAGGTCGTAACAAAAACCAGACCTCAGGTTTTCATTACTATCCCTAGAAGAAAATAGGAAAGTCCTTAAATTAAAATATACTCTAAAAAATAATTTTATAACAATTTGATCATAACTAGAATGAGATAAAACATTAATAAAAATGGAATTACATGTATATGTAACTTCTAAACTAATAAATATGTTAATTTAACTTGTTTCGAATTTATTAATTTTATTGCGATTTTTCATATAAAGAGCAAACACTAGACTTATACCAGCATTTATAGACCATATTATGGGACTTCTCCATTCGACCAAAGAGGATAATGCTGCCCCGTGGAATTACTCCCATCCAACTTATACCTGAAGAGAGAGACAATGTTAACGACCGGATGTGCATGAAGAGTAGATGCCTAAGAAAATATATAATTATATTAATATTAAATATGTCTTTTCAATTTTTAGTAAATATATGTGCGTGCATGCACAAGTTTGGGTAATACTATTCTAATCACTACTAATAAAAGGACCAATAAAATTTAGATCAGTTATGTTTATCATAAATATGAACAAGACACTGGATGATGCTTTGAAAAGTAAGAAATCTAGTGTTCTCATTTTCAAAATTTATTTAAGGATTAAGTAATGATAGGTGCATCAATCATGTTTCTCCTCTGGGTTGTTCAAGCGATGCCCTTGGAGTGGTCTCTTTAGTATTGGTATTATCTCGACTCTTGCCCATACCATAACTCCGAGACCGAAGCACATTATAAGAGCTCCTTTCAGGATATAACAAATTTATATTCAATTAGTATATTTTAATCAAAGAAAAACTCTAAATTTTTTAATTATTTCATTAATATCTAGTTATATAATTACTTTCTCTCAAATTCGGCTTGACAAGAAGAATACATCCAATTATACTCACTAATATCATACCTAGAGAACTAAAGGTCGTAACAAAAACCAGACCTCAGGTTTTCATTACTATCCCTAGAAGAAAATAGGAAAGTCCTTAAAATAAAATATACTGTAAAAAATAATTTTATAACAATTTGATCATAACTAGAATGAGATAAAACATTAATAAAAATGGAATTACATGTATATGTAACTTCTAAACTAATAACTATGCTAATTTAACTTGTTTCGAATTTATTAATTTTATTGCGATTCTACCATATAAAGAGCAAACACTAGACTTATACCAGCATTTATAGACCGTATTATGGGAACTTCTCTATTCGACCAAAGAGGCTAATGCTGCCCGTGGAATTACTCCCATCCAACTTATACCTGAAGAGAGAGACAATGCTAACGACCGGATATGCATGAAGAGGAGATGCCTAAGAAAATATATAATTATATTAATATTAAATATCTGTTTTCAATTTTTAGTAAATATATGTCTGTGCATGCACAAGTTTGAGTAATACTATTCTAATCACTACTAATAAAAGGACCAATAAAATTTAGATCGGTTGTGTTTATCATAAATATGAACAAGACACTGGATGATGCTTGGAAAACTAAGAAATCTAGTCTTTCTCATTTTCAAAATTTTATTTAAGGATTAAGTAATGATAGGTGCATCATTCATCTTTCTCCTCTGGGTTGTTCAAGCGATTTCCTTGGAGTGGTCTCTTTAGTATTTGTATTATCTCGACTCTTGCCCATACCATAACTCCGAGACCGAAGCACATTATCAGAGCTCCTTTCAGGATATAACAAATTTATATTAAATTAGTATATTTGAATCAAATAAAAACTCTAGAATTTTTAATTATTTCATTAATATCTAGTTTATATAATTACTTTCTCGCAAATTCGGCTTGACAAAAAGAATACATCCAATTATTCTCACTAATATCATAGCTAGAGAACTACAGGTCGTAACAAAAACCAGATCTCGGGTTTTCATTACTATCCCTAGAAGAAAATAGGAGAGTCCTGAAAATAAAATATAGTAAAAAATAATTTATAACAATTTGATCATAACTAGAATGAGCTAAAACATTAATAAAAATGGAATTACATGTATATGTAATTTCTAAACTAATAAATATGTTAATTTATCTTGTTTCAAATTTATTAATTTTATTGCGATTTTTCCATATAAAGAGCAAACACTAGACTTATACCAGCATTTATAGACCATATTATGGGACTTCTCCATTCGACCAAAGAGGCTAATGCTGCCCCGTGGAATTACTCCCATCCAACTTATACCTGAAGAGAGAGACAATGCTAACGACCGGATATGCATGAAGAGTAGATGCCTAAGAAAATATATAATTATATTAATATTAAATATGTCTTTTCAATTTTTAGTAAATATATGTGCGTGCATGCACAAGTTTGAGTAATACTATTCTAATCACTACTAATAAAAGGACCAATAAAATTTAGATCGGTTGTGTTTATCATAAATATGAACAAGACACTGGATGATGCTTGGAAAAGTAAGAAATCTAGTGTTTCTCATTTTCAAAATTTTATTTAAGGATTAGGTAATGATAGGTGCATCAATCATCTTTCTCCTCTGGGTTTTTCAAGCAATGTCCTTGGAGTGGTCTCTTTAGTATTGGTATTATCTCGACTCTTGCCCATACCATAACTCCGAGACGGAAGCACATTATCAGAGCTCCTTTCAGGATATATTAAATTTATATTCAATTAGTATATTTTAATCAAATAAAAACTCTAAAAGTTTTTTTTATTTCATTAATATCTAGTTTATATAATTACTTTCTCGCAAATTCGGCTTGACAAGAAGAATACATCCAATTATACTCACTAATATCATACCTAGAGAACTAAAGGTCGTAACAAAAACCAGACCTCGGGTTTTCATTACTATCCCTAGAAGAAAATAGGAAAGTCCTTAAAATAAAATATACTGTAAAAATAATTTTATAACAATTTGATCATAACTAGAATGAGATAAAACATTAATAAAAATGGAATTACATGTATATGTCACTTCTAAACTAATAAATATGTTAATTTAACTTGTTTCGAATTTATTAATTTTATTGCGATTTTTCCATATAAAGAGCAAACACTAGACTTATACCAGCATTTATAGACCATATTATGGGACTTCTCCATTCGACCAAAGAGGCTAATGCTGCCCCTTGGAATTACTCCCATCCAACTTATACCTGAAGAGAGAGACAATGCTAACGACCGGATATGCATGAAGAGTAGATGCCTAAGAAAATATATAATTATATTAATATTAAATATGTCTTTTCAATTTTTAGTAAATATATGTGCGTGCATGCACAAGTTTGGGTAATACTATTCTAATCACTACTAATAAAAGGACCAATAAAATTTAGATCGGTTGTGTTTATCATAAATATGAACAAGACACTGGATGATGCTTGAAAAGTAAGAAATCTAGTGTTTCTCATTTTCAAAATTTTATTTAAGGATTAAGTAATGATAGGTGCATCAATCATCTTTCTCCTCTGGGTTGTTCAAGCGATTTCCTTGGAGTGGTCTCTTTAGTATTGGTATTATCTCGACTCTTGCCCATACCATAACTCCGAGACCGAAGCACATTATAAGAGCTCCTTTCAGGATATAACAAATTTATATTCAATTAGTATATTTTAATCAAAAAAAAAACTCTAAATTTTTTAATTATTTCATTAATATCTAGTTTATATAATTACTTTCTCGCAAATTCGGCTTGACAAGAAGAATACATCCAATTATACTCACTAATATCATACCTAGAGAACTAAAGGTCGTAACAAAAACCAGACCTCAGGTTTTCATTACTATCCCTAGAAGAAAATAGGAAAGTCCTTAAAATAAAATATACTGTAAAAAATAATTTTATAACAATTTGATCATAACTAGAATGAGATAAAACATTAATAAAAATGGAATTACATGTATATGTAACTTCTAAACTAATAAATATGTTAATTTAACTTGTTTCGAATTTATTAATTTTATTGCGATTTTTCCATATAAAGAGCAAACACTAGACTTATACCAGCATTTATAGACCATATTATGGGACTTCTCCATTCGACCAAAGAGGCTAATGCTGCCCGTGGAATTACTCCCATCCAACTTATACCTGAAGAGAGAGACAATGCTAACGACCGGATATGCATGAAGAGTAGATGCCTAAGAAAATATATAATTATATTAATATTAAATATGTCTTTTCAATTTTAGTAAATATATGTGCGTGCATGCACAAGTTTGAGTAATACTATTCTAATCACTACTAATAAAAGGACCAATAAAATTTAGATCGGTTGTGTTTATCATAAATATGAACAAGACACTGGATGATGCTTGGAAAAGTAAGAAATCTAGTGTTTCTCATTTTCAAAATTTTATTTAAGGATTAAGTAATGATAGGTGCATCATTCATCTTTCTCCTCTGGGTTGTTCAAGCGATGTCCTTGGAGTGGTCTCTTTAGTATTGGTATTATCTCGACTCTTGCCCATACCATAACTCCGAGACCGAAGCACATTATCAGAGCTCCTTTCAGGTTATAACAAATTTATATTCAATTAGTATATTTTAATCAAATAAAAACTCTAAAAGTTTTATTTATTTCATTAATATCTAGTTTATATAATTACTTTCTCGCAAATTCGGCTTGACAAGAAGAATACATCCAATTATACACACTAATATCATACCTAGAGAACTAAAGGTCGTAACAAAAACCAGACCTCGGGTTTTCATTACTATCCCTAGAAGAAAATAGGAAAGTCCTTAAAATAAAATATACTGTAAAAAATAATTTTATAACAATTTGATCATAACTAGAATGAGATAAAACATTAATAAAAATGGAATTACATGTATATGTAACTTCTAAACTAATAAATATGTTAATTTAACTTGTTTCGAATTTATTAATTTTATTGCGATTTTTCCATATAAAGAGCAAACACTAGACTTATACCAGCATTTATAGACCATATTATGGGACTTCTCCATTCGACCAAAGAGGCTAATGCTGCCCCTGGAATTACTCCCATCCAACTTATACCTGAAGAGAGAGACAATGCTAACGACCGGATATGCATGAAGAGTAGATGCCTAAGAAAATATATAATTATATTAATATTAAATATGTCTTTTCAATTTTTAGTAAATATATGTGCGTGCATGCACAAGTTTGAGTAATACTATTCTAATCACTACTAATAAAAGGACCAATAAAATTTAGATCGGTTGTGTTTATCATAAATATGAACAAGACACTGGATGATGCTTTGAAAAGTAAGAAATCTAGTGTTTCTCATTTTCAAAATTTTATTTAAGGATTAAGTAATGATAGGTGCATCAATCATCTTCTCCTCTGGGTTGTTCAAGCGATGTCCTTGGAGTGGTCTCTTTAGTATTGGTATTATCTCGACTCTTGCCCATACCATAACTCCGAGACCGAAGCACATTATCAGAGCTCCTTTCAGGATATAACAAATTTATATTCAATTAGTATATTTAATCAAATAAAACTCTAATTTTTAATTATTCATTAATATCTAGTTTATATAATTACTTTCTCGCAAATTCGGCTTGACAAGAAGAATACATCCAATTATACTCACTAATATCATACCTAGAGAACTAAAGGTCGTAACAAAAACCAGACCTCAGGTTTTCATTACTATCCCTAGAAGAAAATAGGAAAGTCCTTAAAATAAAATATACTGTAAAAAATAATTTTATAACAATTTGATCATAACTAGAATGAGATAAAACATTAATAAAAATGGAATTACATGTATATGTAACTTCTAAACTAATAAATATGTTAATTTAACTTGTTTCGAATTTATTAATTTTATTGCGATTTTTCCATATAAAGAGCAAACACTAGACTTATACCAGCATTTATAGACCATATTATGGGACTTCTCCATTCGACCAAAGAGGCTAATGCTGCCCCTGGAATTACTCCCATCCAACTTATACCTGAAGAGAGAGACAATGCTAACGACCGGATATGCATGAAGAGTAGATGCCTAAGAAAATATATAATTATATTAATATTAAATATGTCTTTTCAATTTTTAGTAAATATATGTGCGTGCATGCACAAGTTTGAGTAATACTATTCTAATCACTACTAATAAAAGGACCAATAAAATTTAGATCGGTTGTGTTTATCATAAATATGAACAAGACACTGGATGATGCTTTGAAAAGTAAGAAATCTAGTGTTTCTCATTTTCAAAATTTTATTTAAGGATTAAGTAATGATAGGTGCATCAATCATCTTTCTCCTCTGGGTTGTTCAAGCGATGTCCTTGGAGTGGTCTCTTTAGTATTGGTATTATCTCGACTCTTGCCCATACCATAACTCCGAGACCGAAGCACATTATAAGAGCTCCTTTCAGGATATAACAAATTTATATTCAATTAGTATATTTTAATCAAATAAAAACTCTAAATTTTTTAATTATTTCATTAATATCTAGTTTATATAATTACTTTCTCGCAAATTCGGCTTGACAAGAAGAATACATCCAATTATACTCACTAATATCATACCTAGAGAACTAAAGGTCGTAACAAAAACCAGACCTCAGGTTTTTCATTACTATCCCTAGAAGAAAATAGGAAAGTCCTTAAAATAAAATATACTGTAAAAAATAATTTTATAACAATTTGATCATAACTAGAATGAGATAAAACATTAATAAAAATGGAATTACATGTATATGTAACTTCTAAACTAATAAATATGTTAATTTAACTTGTTTCGAATTTATTAATTTTATTGCGATTTTTCCATATAAAGAGCAAACACTAGACTTATACCAGCATTTATAGACCATATTATGGGACTTCTCCATTCGACCAAAGAGGCTAATGCTGCCCGTGGAATTACTCCCATCCAACTTATACCTGAAGAGAGAGACAATGCTAACGACCGGATATGCATGAAGAGTAGATGCCTAAGAAAATATATAATTATATTAATATTAAATATGTCTTTTCAATTTTTAGTAAATATATGTGCGTGCATGCACAAGTTTGAGTAATACTATTCTAATCACTACTAATAAAAGGACCAATAAAATTTAGATCGGTTGTGTTTATCATAAATATGAACAAGACACTGGATGATGCTTTGAAAAGTAAGAAATCTAGTGTTTCTCATTTTCAAAATTTTATTTAAGGATTAAGTAATGATAGGTGCATCAATCATCTTTCTCCTCTGGGTTGTTCAAGCGATGTCCTTGGAGTGGTCTCTTTAGTATTGGTATTATCTCGACTCTTGCCCATACCATAACTCCGAGACCGAAGCACATTATAAGAGCTCCTTTCAGGATATAACAAATTTATATTCAATTAGTATATTTTAATCAAATAAAAACTCTAAATTTTTAATTATTTCATTAATATCTAGTTTATATAATTACTTTCTCGCAAATTCGGCTTGACAAGAAGAATACATCCAATTATACTCACTAATATCATACCTAGAGAACTAAAGGTCGTAACAAAAACCAGACCTCAGGTTTTCATTACTATCCCTAGAAGAAAATAGGAAAGTCCTTAAAATAAATATACTGTAAAAATAATTTTATAACAATTTGATCATAACTAGAATGAGATAAAACATTAATAAAAATGGAATTACATGTATATGTAACTTCTAAACTAATAAATATGTTAATTTAACTTGTTTCGAATTTATTAATTTTATTGCGATTTTTCCATATAAAGAGCAAACACTAGACTTATACCAGCATTTATAGACCATATTATGGGACTTCTCCATTCGACCAAAGAGGCTAATGCTGCCCGTGGAATTACTCCCATCCAACTTATACCTGAAGAGAGAGACAATGCTAACGACCGGATATGCATGAAGAGTAGATGCCTAAGAAAATATATAATTATATTAATATTAAATATGTCTTTTCAATTTTTAGTAAATATATGTCGTGCATGCACAAGTTTGAGTAATACTATTCTAATCACTACTAATAAAAGGACCAATAAAATTTAGATCGGTTGTGTTTATCATAAATATGAACAAGACACTGGATGATGCTTTGAAAAGTAAGAAATCTAGTGTTTCTCATTTTCAAAATTTTATTTAAGGATTAAGTAATGATAGGTGCATCAATCATCTTTCTCCTCTGGGTTGTTCAAGCGATGTCCTTGGAGTGGTCTCTTTAGTATTGGTATTATCTCGACTCTTGCCCATACCATAACTCCGAGACCGAAGCACATTATAAGAGCTCCTTTCAGGATATAACAAATTTATATTCAATTAGTATATTTTAATCAAAAAAAACTCTAAATTTTTTAATTATTTCATTAATATCTAGTTTATATAATTACTTTCTCGCAAATTCGGCTTGACAAGAAGAATACATCCAATTATACTCACTAATATCATACCTAGAGAACTAAAGGTCGTAACAAAAACCAGACCTCAGTTTTCATTACTATCCCTAGAAGAAAATAGGAAAGTCCTTAAAATAAAATATACTGTAAAAATAATTTTATAACAATTTGATCATAACTAGAATGAGATAAAACATTAATAAAAATGGAATTACATGTATATGTAACTTCTAAACTAATAAATATGTTAATTTAACTTGTTTCGAATTTATTAATTTTATTGCGATTTTTCCATATAAAGAGCAAACACTAGACTTATACCAGCATTTATAGACCATATTATGGGACTTCTCCATTCGACCAAAGAGGCTAATGCTGCCCGTGGAATTACTCCCATCCAACTTATACCTGAAGAGAGAGACAATGCTAACGACCGGATATGCATGAAGAGTAGATGCCTAAGAAAATATATAATTATATTAATATTAAATATGTCTTTTCAATTTTTAGTAAATATATGTGCGTGCATGCACAAGTTTGAGTAATACTATTCTAATCACTACTAATAAAAGGACCAATAAAATTTAGATCGGTTGTGTTTATCATAAATATGAACAAGACACTGGATGATGCTTTGAAAAGTAAGAAATCTAGTGTTTCTCATTTTCAAAATTTTATTTAAGGATTAAGTAATGATAGGTGCATCAATCATGTTTCTCCTCTGGGTTGTTCAAGCGATGTCCTTGGAGTGGTCTCTTTAGTATTGGTATTATCTCGACTCTTGCCCATACCATAACTCCGAGACCGAAGCACATTATAAGAGCTCCTTTCAGGATATAACAAATTTATATTCAATTAGTATATTTTAATCAAATAAAAACTCTAAATTTTTAATTATTTCATTAATATCTAGTTTATATAATTACTTTCTCGCAAATTCGGCTTGACAAGAAGAATACATCCAATTATACTCACTAATATCATACCTAGAGAACTAAAGGTCGTAACAAAAACCAGACCTCAGGTTTTCATTACTATCCCTAGAAGAAAATAGGAAAGTCCTTAAAATAAAATATACTGTAAAAAATAATTTTATAACAATTTGATCATAACTAGAATGAGATAAAACATTAATAAAAATGGAATTACATGTATATGTAACTTCTAAACTAATAAATATGTTAATTTAACTTGTTTCGAATTTATTAATTTTATTGCGATTTTTCCATATAAAGAGCAAACACTAGACTTATACCAGCATTTATAGACCATATTATGGGACTTCTCCATTCGACCAAAGAGGCTAATGCTGCCCGTGGAATTACTCCCATCCAACTTATACCTGAAGAGAGAGACAATGCTAACGACCGGATATGCATGAAGAGTAGATGCCTAAGAAAATATATAATTATATTAATATTAAATATCTTTTCAATTTTTAGTAAATATATGTGCGTGCATGCACAAGTTTGAGTAATACTATTCTAATCACTACTAATAAAAGGACCAATAAAATTTAGATCGGTTGTGTTTATCATAAATATGAACAAGACACTGGATGATGCTTTGAAAAGTAAGAAATCTAGTGTTTCTCATTTTCAAAATTTTATTTAAGGATTAAGTAATGATAGGTGCATCAATCATGTTTCTCCTCTGGGTTGTTCAAGCGATGTCCTTGGAGTGGTCTCTTTAGTATTGGTATTATCTCGACTCTTGCCCATACCATAACTCCGAGACCGAAGCACATTATAAGAGCTCCTTTCAGGATATAACAAATTTATATTCAATTAGTATATTTTAATCAAAGAAAAACTCTAAAAGTTTTATTTATTTCATTAATATCTAGTTTATATAATTACTTTCTCGCAAATTCGGCTTGACAAGAAGAATACATCCAATTATACTCACTAATATCATACCTAGAGAACTAAAGGTCGTAACAAAAACCAGACCTCAGGTTTTCATTACTATCCCTAGAAGAAAATAGGAAAGTCCTTAAAATAAAATATACTGTAAAAAATAATTTTATAACAATTTGATCATAACTAGAATGAGATAAAACATTAATAAAAATGGAATTACATGTATATGTAACTTCTAAACTAATAAATATGTTAATTTAACTTGTTTCGAATTTATTAATTTTATTGCGATTTTTCCATATAAAGAGCAAACACTAGACTTATACCAGCATTTATAGACCATATTATGGGACTTCTCCATTCGACCAAAGAGGCTAATGCTGCCCGTGGAATTACTCCCATCCAACTTATACTGAAGAGAGAGACAATGCTAACGACCGGATATGCATGAAGAGTAGATGCCTAAGAAAATATATAATTATATTAAATTAAATATGTCTTTTCAATTTTTAGTAAATATATGTTCGTGCATGCACAAGTTTGAGTAATACTATTCTAATCACTACTAATAAAAGGACCAATAAAATTTAGATCGGTTGTGTTTATCATAAATATGAACAAGACACTGGATGATACTTTGAAAAGTAAGAAATCTAGTGTTTCTCATTTTCAAAATTTTATTTAAGGATTAAGTAATGATAGGTGCATCAATCATCTTTCTCCTCTGGGTTGTTCAAGCGATGTCCTTGGAGTGGTCTCTTTAGTATTGGTATTATCTCGACTCTTGCCCATACCATAACTCCGAGACCGAAGCACATTATAAGAGCTCCTTTCAGGATATAACAAATTTATATTCAATTAGTATATTTTAATCAAAAAAAACTCTAAATTTTTTAATTATTTCATTAATATCTAGTTTATATAATTACTTTCTCGCAAATTCGGCTTGACAAGAAGAATACATCCAATTATACTCACTAATATCATACCTAGAGAACTAAAGGTCGTAACAAAAACCAGACCTCAGGTTTTCATTACTATCCCTAGAAGAAAATAGGAAAGTCCTTAAAATAAAATATACTGTAAAAATAATTTTATAACAATTTGATCATAACTAGAATGAGATAAAACATTAATAAAAATGGAATTACATGTATATGTAACTTCTAAACTAATAAATATGTTAATTTAACTTGTTTCGAATTTATTAATTTTATTGCGATTTTTCCATATAAAGAGCAAACACTAGACTTATACCAGCATTTATAGACCATATTATGGAACTTCTCCATTCGACCAAAGAGGCTAATGCTGCCCGTGGAATTACTCCCATCCAACTTATACCTGAAGAGAGAGACAATGCTAACGACCGGATATGCATGAAGAGTAGATGCCTAAGAAAATATATAATTATATTAATATAAATATCTCTTTTCAATTTTTAGTAAATATATGTGCGTGCATGCACAAGTTTGAGTAATACTATTCTAATCACTACTAATAAAAGGACCAATAAAATTTAGATCGGTTGTGTTTATCATAAATATGAACAAGACACTGGATGATGCTTTGAAAAGTAAGAAATCTAGTGTTTCTCATTTTCAAAATTTTATTTAAGGATTAAGTAATGATAGGTGCATCAATCATGTTTCTCCTCTGGGTTGTTCAAGCGATGTCCTTGGAGTGGTCTCTTTAGTATTGGTATTATCTCGACTCTTGCCCATACCATAACTCCGAGACCGAAGCACATTATAAGAGCTCCTTTCAGGATATAACAAATTTATATTCAATTAGTATATTTTAATCAAAGAAAAACTCTAAATTTTTTATTTCATTAATATCTAGTTTATATAATTACTTTCTCGCAAATTCGGCTTGACAAGAAGAATACATCCAATTATACTCACTAATATCATACCTAGAGAACTAAAGGTCGTAACAAAAACCAGACCTCAGGTTTTCATTACTATCCCTAGAAGAAAATAGGAAAGTCCTTAAAATAAAATATACTGTAAAAATAATTTTATAACAATTTGATCATAACTAGAATGAGATAAAACATTAATAAAATGGAATTACATGTATATGTAACTTCTAAACTAATAATATGTTAATTTAACTTGTTTCGAATTTATTATTTTATTGCGATTTTTCCATATAAAGAGCAAACACTAGACTTATACCAGCATTTATAGACCGTATTATGGACTTCTCCATTCGACCAAAGAGGCTAATGCTGCCCGTGGAATTACTCCCATCCAACTTATACCTGAAGACAGAGACAATGCTCACGACCGGATATGCATGAAGAGTAGATGCCTAAGAAAATCTATAATTATATTAATATTAATTATGTCTTTTCAATTTTAGTAAATATATGTGCGTGCATGCACAAGTTTGAGTAATACTATTCTAATCACTACTAATAAAAGGACCAATAAAATTTAGATCGGTTGTGTTTATCATAAATATGAACAAGACACTCGATGATGCTTTGAAAAGTAAGAAATCTAGTGTTTCTCATTTTCAAAATTTTATTTAAGGTTTAAGTAATGATAGGTGCATCAATCATGTTTCTCCTCTGGGTTGTTCAAGCGATGTCCTTGGAGTGGTCTCTTTAGTATTGGTATTATCTCGACTCTTGCCCATACCATAACTCCGAGACCGAAGGACATTATAAGAGCTCCTTTCAGGATATAACAAATTTATATTCAATTAGTATATTTTAATCAAAAAAAACTCTAAATTTTTTAATTATTTCATTAATATCTAGTTTATATAATTACTTTCTCTCAAATTCGGCTTGACAAGAAGAATACATCCAATTATACTCACTAATATCATACCTAGAGAACTAAAGGTCGTAACAAAAACCAGACCTCGGGTTTTCATTACTATCCCTAGAAGAAAATAGGAAAGTCCTTAAAATAAAATATACTGTAAAAAATAATTTTATAACAATTTGATCATAACTAGAATGAGATAAAACATTAATAAAAATGGAATTACATGTATATGTAATTTCTAAACTAATAAATATGTTAATTTAACTTGTTTCGAATTTATTAATTTTATTGCGATTTTTCCATATAAAGAGCAAACACTAGACTTATACCAGCATTTATAGACCATATTATGGGACTTCTCCATTCGACCAAAGAGGCTAATGCTGCCCCTGGAATTACTCCCATCCAACTTATACCTGAAGAGAGAGACAATGCTAACGACCGGATATGCATGAAGAGTAGATGCCTAAGAAAATATATAATTATATTAATATTAAATATGTCTTTTCAATTTTTAGTAAATATATGTGCGTGCATGCACAAGTTTGAGTAATACTATTCTAATCACTACTAATAAAAGGACCAATAAAATTTAGATCGGTTGTGTTTATCATAAATATGAACAAGACACTGGATGATGCTTGGAAAAGTAAGAAATCTAGTGTTTCTCATTTTCAAAATTTTATTTAAGGATTAAGTAATGATAGGTGCATCATTCATCTTTCTCCTCTGGGTTGTTCAAGCGATGTCCTTGGAGTGGTCTCTTTAGTATTGGTATTATCTCGACTCTTGCCCATACCATAACTCCGAGACCGAAGAACATTATCCGAGCTCCTTTCAGGATATAACAAATTTATATTCAATTAGTATATTTTAATCAAATGAGACTCTAAAAGTTTTATTTATTTTATTAATATCTAGTTTATATAATTACTTTCTCGCAAATTCGGCTTGACAAGAAGAATACATCCAATTATACTCACTAATATCATACCTAGAGAACTAAAGGTCGTAACAAAAACCAGACCTCGGGTTTTCATTACTATCCCTAGAAGAAAATAGGAAAGTCCTTAAAATAAAATATACTGTAAAAAATAATTTTATAACAATTTGATCATAACTAGAATGAGATAAAACATTAATAAAAATGGAATTACATGTATATGTAATTTCTAAACTAATAAATATGTTAATTTAACTTGTTTCGAATTTATTAATTTTATTGCGATTTTTCCATATAAAGAGCAAACACTAGACTTATACCAGCATTTATAGACCATATTATGGGACTTCTCCATTCGACCAAAGAGGCTAATGCTGCCCCTGGAATTACTCCCATCCAACTTATACCTGAAGAGAGAGACAATGCTAACGACCGGATATGCATGAAGAGTAGATGCCTAAGAAAATATATAATTATATTAATATTAAATATGTCTTTTCAATTTTTAGTAAATATATGTGCGTGCATGCACAAGTTTGAGTAATACTATTCTAATCACTACTAATAAAAGGACCAATAAAATTTAGATCGGTTGTGTTTATCATAAATATGAACAAGACACTGGATGATGCTTGGAAAAGTAAGAAATCTAGTGTTTCTCATTTTCAAAATTTTATTTAAGGATTAAGTTATGATAGGTGCATCATTCATCTTTCTCCTCTGGGTTGTTCAAGCGATGTCCTTGGAGTGGTCTATTTAGTATTGGTATTATCTCGACTCTTGCCCATACCATAACTCCGAGACCGAAGCACATTATAAGAGCTCCTTTCAGGATATAACAAATTTATATTCAATTAGTATATTTTAATCAAATAAAAACTCTAAAAGTTTTATTTATTTCATTAATATCTAGTTTATATAATTACTTTCTCGCAAATTCGGCTTGACAAGAAGAATACATCCAATTATACTCACTAATATCATACCTAGAGAACTAAAGGTCGTAACAAAAACCAGACCTCGGGTTTTCATTACTATCCCTAGAAGAAAATAGGAAAGTCCTTAAAATAAAATATACTGTAAAAATAATTTTATAAAAATTTGATCATAACTAGAATGAGATAAAACATTAATAAAAATGGAATTACATGTATATGTAATTTCTAAACTAATAAATATGTTAATTTAACTTGTTTCGAATTTATTAATTTTATTGCGATTTTTCCATATAAAGAGCAAACACTAGACTTATACCAGCATTTATAGACCATATTATGGGACTTCTCCATTCGACCAAAGAGGCTAATGCTGCCCCTGGAATTACTCCCATCCAACTTATACCTGAAGAGAGAGACAATGCTAACGACCGGATATGCATGAAGAGTAGATGCCTAAGAAAATATATAATTATATTAATATTAAATATGTCTTTTCAATTTTTAGTAAATATATGTGCGTGCATGCACAAGTTTGAGTAATACTATTCTAATCACTACTAATAAAAGGACCAATAAAATTTAGATCGGTTGTGTTTATCATAAATATGAACAAGACACTGGATGATGCTTGGAAAAGTAAGAAATCTAGTGTTTCTCATTTTCAAAATTTTATTTAAGGATTAAGTAATGATAGGTGCATCATTCATCTTTCTCCTCTGGGTTGTTCAAGCGATGTCCTTGGAGTGGTCTCTTTAGTATTGGTATTATCTCGACTCTTGCCCATACCATAACTCCGAGACCGAAGCACATTATTAGAGCTCCTTTCAGGATATAACAAATTTATATTCAATTAGTATATTTTAATCAAATAAAAACTCTAAAAGTTTTATTTATTTCATTAATATCTAGTTTATATAATTACTTTCTCGCAAATTCGGCTTGACAAGAAGAATACATCCAATTATACTCACTAATATCATACCTAGAGAACTAAAGGTCGTAACAAAAACCAGACCTCGGGTTTTCATTACTATCCCTAGAAGAAAATAGGAAAGTCCTTAAAAGAAAATATACTGTAAAAAATAATTTTATAAAAATTGATCATAACTAGAAT
The DNA here is from genome assembly GCF_024323335.1 of Lathyrus oleraceus. NCBI lineage: Eukaryota > Viridiplantae > Streptophyta > Magnoliopsida > Fabales > Fabaceae > Lathyrus > Lathyrus oleraceus. The sequence goes on from NW_026112411.1 coordinate 136,791, forward strand.
GAGATAAAACATTAATAAAAATGGAATTACATGTATATGTAATTTCTAAACTAATAAATATGTTAATTTAACTTGTTTCGAATTTATTAATTTTATTGCGATTTTTCCATATAAAGAGCAAACACTAGACTTATACCAGCATTTATAGACCATATTATGGGACTTCTCCATTCGACCAAAGAGGCTAATGCTGCCCCTGGAATTACTCCCATCCAACTTATACCTGAAGAGAGAGACAATGCTAACGACCGGATATGCATGAAGAGTAGATGCCTAAGAAAATATATAATTATATTAATATTAAATATGTCTTTTCAATTTTTAGTAAATATATGTGCGTGCATGCACAAGTTTGAGTAATACTATTCTAATCACTACTAATAAAAGGACCAATAAAATTTAGATCGGTTGTGTTTATCATAAATATGAACAAGACACTGGATGATGCTTGGAAAAGTAAGAAATCTAGTGTTTCTCATTTTCAAAATTTTATTTAAGGATTAAGTAATGATAGGTGCATCATTCATCTTTCTCCTCTGGGTTGTTCAAGCGATGTCCTTGGAGTGGTCTCTTTAGTATTGGTATTATCTCGACTCTTGCCCATACCATAACTCCGAGACCGAAGCACATTATTAGAGCTCCTTTCAGGATATAACAAATTTATATTCAATTAGTATATTTTAATCAAATAAAAACTCTAAAAGTTTTATTTATTTCATTAATATCTAGTTTATATAATTACTTTCTCGCAAATTCGGCTTGACAAGAAGAATACATCCAATTATACTCACTAATATCATACCTAGAGAACTAAAGGTCGTAACAAAAACCAGACCTCGGGTTTTCATTACTATCCCTAGAAGAAAATAGGAAAGTCCTTAAAATAAAATATACTGTAAAAAATAATTTTATAAAAATTTGATCATGACTAGAATGAGATAAAACATTAATAAAAATGGAATTACATGTATATGTAATTTCTAAACTAATAAATATGTTAATTTAACTTGTTTCGAATTTATTAATTTTATTGCGATTTTTCCATATAAAGAGCAAACACTAGACTTATACCAGCATTTATAGACCATATTATGGGACTTCTCCATTCGACCAAAGAGGCTAATGCTGCCCCTGGAATTACTCCCATCCAACTTATACCTGAAGAGAGAGACAATGCTAACGACCGGATATGCATGAAGAGTAGATGCCTAAGAAAATATATAATTATATTAATATTAAATATGTCTTTTCAATTTTTAGTAAATATATGTGCGTGCATGCACAAGTTTGAGTAATACTATTCTAATCACTACTAATAAAAGGACCAATAAAATTTAGATCGGTTGTGTTTATCATAAATATGAACAAGACACTGGATGATGCTTGGAAAAGTAAGAAATCTAGTGTTTCTCATTTTCAAAATTTTATTTAAGGATTAAGTAATGATAGGTGCATCATTCATCTTTCTCCTCTGGGTTGTTCAAGCGATGTCCTTGGAGTGGTCTCTTTAGTATTGGTATTATCTCGACTCTTGCCCATACCATAACTCCGAGACCGAAGCACATTATTAGAGCTCCTTTCAGGATATAACAAATTTATATTCAATTAGTATATTTTAATCAAATAAAAACTCTAAAAGTTTTATTTATTTCATTAATATCTAGTTTATATAATTACTTTCTCGCAAATTCGGCTTGACAAGAAGAATACATCCAATTATACTCACTAATATCATACCTAGAGAACTAAAGGTCGTAACAAAAACCAGACCTCGGGTTTTCATTACTATCCCTAGAAGAAAATAGGAAAGTCCTTAAAATAAAATATACTGTAAAAAATAATTTTATAACAATTTGATCATGACTAGAATGAGATAAAACATTAATAAAAATGGAATTACATGTATATGTAATTTCTAAACTAATAAATATGTTAATTTAACTTGTTTCGAATTTATTAATTTTATTGTGATTTTTCCATATAAATAGCAAACACTAGACTTATACCAGCATTTATAGCACATATTATGGGACTTCTCCATTCGACCTTAGAGGCTAATACTGCCCATGGAATTACTCCCATCCAAGTTATACCTGAAGAGAGAGACAATGCTAACGACCGGATATGCATGAAGAGTAGATGCCTAAGAAAATATATAATTATATTAATATTAAATATGTCTTTTCAATTTTTAGTAAATATATGTGCGTGCATGCACAAGTTTGAGTAATACTATTCTAATCACTACTAATAAAAGGACCAATAAAATTTAGATCGGTTGTGTTTATCATAAATATGAACAAGACACTGGATGATGCTTGGAAAAGTAAGAAATCTAGTGTTTCTCATTTTCAAAATTTTATTTAAGGATTAAGTAATGATAGGTGCATCATTCATCTTTCTCCTCTGGGTTGTTCAAGCGATGTCCTTGGAGTGGTCTCTTTAGTATTGGTATTATCTCGACTCTTGCCCATACCATAACTCCGAGACCGAAGCACATTATTAGAGCTCCTTTCAGGATATAACAAATTTATATTCAATTAGTATATTTTAATCAAATAAAAACTCTAAAAGTTTTATTTATTTCATTAATATCTAGTTTATATAATTACTTTCTCGCAAATTCGGCTTGACAAGAAGAATACATCCAATTATACTCACTAATATCATACCTAGAGAACTAAAGGTCGTAACAAAAACCAGACCTCGGGTTTTCATTACTATCCCTAGAAGAAAATAGGAAAGTCCTTAAAATAAAATATACTGTAAAAAATAATTTTATAAAAATTTGATCATGACTAGAATGAGATAAAACATTAATAAAAATGGAATTACATGTATATGTAATTTCTAAACTAATAAATATGTTAATTTAACTTGTTTCGAATTTATTAATTTTATTGCGATTTTTCCATATAAGAGCAAACACTAGACTTATACCAGCATTTATAGACCATATTATGGGACTTCTCCATTCGACCAAAGAGGCTAATGCTGCCCCTGGAATTACTCCCATCCAACTTATACCTGAAGAGAGAGACAATGCTAACGACCGGATATGCATGAAGAGTAGATGCCTAAGAAAATATATAATTATATTAATATTAAATATGTCTTTTCAATTTTTAGTAAATATATGTGCGTGCATGCACAAGTTTGAGTAATACTATTCTAATCACTACTAATAAAAGGACCAATAAAATTTAGATCGGTTGTGTTTATCATAAATATGAACAAGACACTGGATGATGCTTGGAAAAGTAAGAAATCTAGTGTTTCTCATTTTCAAAATTTTATTTAAGGATTAAGTAATGATAGGTGCATCATTCATCTTTCTCCTCTGGGTTGTTCAAGCGATGTCCTTGGAGTGGTCTCTTTAGTATTGGTATTATCTCGACTCTTGCCCATACCATAACTCCGAGACCGAAGCACATTATTAGAGCTCCTTTCAGGATATAACAAATTTATATTCAATTAGTATATTTTAATCAAATAAAAACTCTAAAAGTTTTATTTATTTCATTAATATCTAGTTTATATAATTACTTTCTCGCAAATTCGGCTTGACAAGAAGAATACATCCAATTATACTCACTAATATCATACCTAGAGAACTAAAGGTCGTAACAAAAACCAGACCTCGGGTTTTCATTACTATCCCTAGAAGAAAATAGGAAAGTCCTTAAAATAAAATATACTGTAAAAAATAATTTTATAAAAATTTGATCATGACTAGAATGAGATAAAACATTAATAAAAATGGAATTACATGTATATGTAATTTCTAAACTAATAAATATGTTAATTTAACTTGTTTCGAATTTATTAATTTTATTGCGATTTTTCCATATAAAGAGCAAACACTAGACTTATACCAGCATTTATAGACCATATTATGGGACTTCTCCATTCGACCAAAGAGGCTAATGCTGCCCCTGGAATTACTCCCATCCAACTTATACCTGAAGAGAGAGACAATGCTAACGACCGGATATGCATGAAGAGTAGATGCCTAAGAAAATATATAATTATATTAATATTAAATATGTCTTTTCAATTTTTAGTAAATATATGTGCGTGCATGCACAAGTTTGAGTAATACTATTCTAATCACTACTAATAAAAGGACCAATAAAATTTAGATCGGTTGTGTTTATCATAAATATGAACAAGACACTGGATGATGCTTGGAAAAGTAAGAAATCTAGTGTTTCTCATTTTCAAAATTTTATTTAAGGATTAAGTAATGATAGGTGCATCATTCATCTTTCTCCTCTGGGTTGTTCAAGCGATGTCCTTGGAGTGGTCTCTTTAGTATTGGTATTATCTCGTCTCTTGCCCATACCATAACTCCGAGACCGAAGCACATTATTAGAGCTCCTTTCAGGATATAACAAATTTATATTCAATTAGTATATTTTATCAAATAAAAACTCTAAAAGTTTTATTTATTTCATTAATATCTAGTTTATATAATTACTTTCTTGCAAATTCGGCTTGACAAGAAGAATACATCCAATTATACACACTAATATCATACCTAGAGAACTAAAGGTCGTAACAAAAACCAGACCTCGGGTTTTCATTACTATCCCTAGAAGAAAATAGGAAAGTCCTTAAAATAAAATATACTGTAAAAAATAATTTTATAAAAATTTGATCATGACTAGAATGAGATAAAACATTAATAAAAATGGAATTACATGTATATGTAATTTCTAAACTAATAAATATGTTAATTTAACTTGTTTCGAATTTATTAATTTTATTGCGATTTTTCATATAAAGAGCAAACACTAGACTTATACCAGCATTTATAGACCATATTATGGGACTTCTCCATTCGACCAAAGAGGCTAATGCTGCCCCTGGAATTACTCCCATCCAACTTATACCTGAAGAGAGAGACAATGCTAACGACCGGATATGCATGAAGAGTAGATGCCTAAGAAAATATATAATTATATTAATATTAAATATGTCTTTTCAATTTTTAGTAAATATATGTGCGTGCATGCACAAGTTTGAGTAATACTATTCTAATCACTACTAATAAAAGGACCAATAAAATTTAGATCGGTTGTGTTTATCATAAATATGAACAAGACACTGGATGATGCTTGGAAAAGTAAGAAATCTAGTGTTTCTCATTTTCAAAATTTTATTTAAGGATTAAGTAATGATAGGTGCATCATTCATCTTTCTCCTCTGGGTTGTTCAAGCGATGTCCTTGGAGTGGTCTCTTTAGTATTGGTATTATCTCGACTCTTGCCCATACCATAACTCCGAGACCGAAGCACATTATTAGAGCTCCTTTCAGGATATAACAAATTTATATTCAATTAGTATATTTTAATGAATTAAAAACTCTAAAAGTTTTATTTATTTCATTAATATCTAGTTTATATAATTACTTTCTCGCAAATTCGGCTTGACAAGAAGAATACATCCAATTATACACACTAATATCATACCTAGAGAACTAAAGGTCGTAACAAAAACCAGACCTCGGGTTTTCATTACTATCCCTAGAAGAAAATAGGAAAGTCCTTAAAATAAAATATACTGTAAAAAATAATTTTATAAAAATTTGATCATGACTAGAATGAGATAAAACATTAATAAAAATGGAATTACATGTATATGTAATTTCTAAACTAATAAATATGTTAATTTAACTTGTTTCGAATTTATTAATTTTATTGCGATTTTTCATATAAAGAGCAAACACTAGACTTATACCAGCATTTATAGACCATATTATGGGACTTCTCCATTCGACCAAAGAGGCTAATGCTGCCCCTGGAATTACTCCCATCCAACTTATACCTGAAGAGAGAGACAATGCTAACGACCGGATATGCATGAAGAGTAGATGCCTAAGAAAATATATAATTATATTAATATTAAATATGTCTTTTCAATTTTTAGTAAATATATGTGCGTGCATGCACAAGTTTGAGTAATACTATTCTAATCACTACTAATAAAAGGACCAATAAAATTTAGATCGGTTGTGTTTATCATAAATATGAACAAGACACTGGATGATGCTTGGAAAAGTAAGAAATCTAGTGTTTCTCATTTTCAAAATTTTATTTAAGGATTAAGTAATGATAGGTGCATCATTCATCTTTCTCCTCTGGGTTGTTCAAGCGATGTCCTTGGAGTGGTCTCTTTAGTATTGGTATTATCTCGACTCTTGCCCATACCATAACTCCGAGACCGAAGCACATTATTAGAGCTCCTTTCAGGATATAACAAATTTATATTCAATTAGTATATTTTAATGAATTAAAAACTCTAAAAGTTTTATTTATTTCATTAATATCTAGTTTATATAATTACTTTCTCGCAAATTCGGCTTGACAAGAAGAATACATCCAATTATACACACTAATATCATACCTAGAGAACTAAAGGTCGTAACAAAAACCAGACCTCGGGTTTTCATTACTATCCCTAGAAGAAAATAGGAAAGTCCTTAAAATAAAATATACTGTAAAAAATAATTTTATAAAAATTTGATCATGACTAGAATGAGATAAAACATTAATAAAAATGGAATTACATGTATATGTAATTTCTAAACTAATAAATATGTTAATTTAACTTGTTTCGAATTTATTAATTTTATTGCGATTTTTCCATATAAAGAGCAAACACTAGACTTATACCAGCATTTATAGACCATATTATGACACTTCTCCATTCGACCAAAGAGGCTAATGCTGCCCCTGGAATTACTCCCATCCAACTTATACCTGAAGAGAGAGACAATGCTAACGACCGGATATGCATGAAGAGTAGATGCCTAAGAAAATATATAATTATATTAATATTAAATATGTCTTTTCAATTTTTAGTAAATATATGTGCGTGCATGCACAAGTTTGAGTAATACTATTCTAATCACTACTAATAAAAGGACCAATAAAATTTAGATCGGTTGTGTTTATCATAAATATGAACAAGACACTGGATGATGCTTGGAAAAGTAAGAAATCTAGTGTTTCTCATTTTCAAAATTTTATTTAAGGATTAAGTAATGATAGGTGCATCATTCATCTTTCTCCTCTGGGTTGTTCAAGCGATGTCCTTGGAGTGGTCTCTTTAGTATTGGTATTATCTCGACTCTTGCCCATACCATAACTCCGAGACCGAAGCACATTATTAGAGCTCCTTTCAGGATATAACAAATTTATATTCAATTAGTATATTTTAATGAATTAAAAACTCTAAAAGTTTTATTTATTTCATTAATATCTAGTTTATATAATTACTTTCTCGCAAATTCGGCTTGACAAGAAGAATACATCCAATTATACACACTAATATCATACCTAGAGAACTAAAGGTCGTAACAAAAACCAGACCTCGGGTTTTCATTACTATCCCTAGAAGAAAATAGGAAAGTCCTTAAAATAAAATATACTGTAAAAAATAATTTTATAAAAATTTGATCATGACTAGAATGAGATAAAACATTAATAAAAATGGAATTACATGTATATGTAATTTCTAAACTAATAAATATGTTAATTTAACTTGTTTCGAATTTATTAATTTTATTGCGATTTTATCATATAAAGAGCAAACACTAGACTTATACCAGCATTTATAGACCATATTATGACACTTCTCCATTCGACCAAAGAGGCTAATGCTGCCCCTGGAATTACTCCCATCCAACTTATACCTGAAGAGAGAGACAATGCTAACGACCGGATATGCATGAAGAGTAGATGCCTAAGAAAATATATAATTATATTAATATTAAATATGTCTTTTCAATTTTTAGTAAATATATGTGCGTGCATGCACAAGTTTGAGTAATACTATTCTAATCACTACTAATAAAAGGACCAATAAAATTTAGATCGGTTGTGTTTATCATAAATATGAACAAGACACTGGATGATGCTTGGAAAAGTAAGAAATCTAGTGTTTCTCATTTTCAAAATTTTATTTAAGGATTAAGTAATGATAGGTGCATCATTCATCTTTCTCCTCTGGGTTGTTCAAGCGATGTCCTTGGAGTGGTCTCTTTAGTATTGGTATTATCTCGACTCTTGCCCATACCATAACTCCGAGACCGAAGCACATTATTAGAGCTCCTTTCAGGATATAACAAATTTATATTCAATTAGTATATTTTAATGAATTAAAAACTCTAAAAGTTTTATTTATTTCATTAATATCTAGTTTATATAATTACTTTCTCGCAAATTCGGCTTGACAAGAAGAATACATCCAATTATACACACTAATATCATACCTAGAGAACTAAAGGTCGTAACAAAAACCAGACCTCGGGTTTTCATTACTATCCCTAGAAGAAAATAGGAAAGTCCTTAAAATAAAATATACTGTAAAAAATAATTTTATAAAAATTTGATCATGACTAGAATGAGATAAAACATTAATAAAAATGGAATTACATGTATATGTAATTTCTAAACTAATAAATATGTTAATTTAACTTGTTTCGAATTTATTAATTTTATTGCGATTTTATCATATAAAGAGCAAACACTAGACTTATACCAGCATTTATAGACCATATTATGGGACTTCTCCATTCGACCAAAGAGGCTAATGCTGCCCCTGGAATTACTCCCATCCAACTTATACCTGAAGAGAGAGACAATGCTAACGACCGGATATGCATGAAGAGTAGATGCCTAAGAAAATATATAATTATATTAATATTAAATATGTCTTTTCAATTTTTAGTAAATATATGTGCGTGCATGCACAAGTTTGAGTAATACTATTCTAATCACTACTAATAAAAGGACCAATAAAATTTAGATCGGTTGTGTTTATCATAAATATGAACAAGACACTGGATGATGCTTGGAAAAGTAAGAAATCTAGTGTTTCTCATTTTCAAAATTTTATTTAAGGATTAAGTAATGATAGGTGCATCATTCATCTTTCTCCTCTGGGTTGTTCAAGCGATGTCCTTGGAGTGGTCTCTTTAGTATTGGTATTATCTCGACTCTTGCCCATACCATAACTCCGAGACCGAAGCACATTATTAGAGCTCCTTTCAGGATATAACAAATTTATATTCAATTAGTATATTTTAATGAATTAAAAACTCTAAAAGTTTTATTTATTTCATTAATATCTAGTTTATATAATTACTTTCTCGCAAATTCGGCTTGACAAGAAGAATACATCCAATTATACACACTAATATCATACCTAGAGAACTAAAGGTCGTAACAAAAACCAGACCTCGGGTTTTCATTACTATCCCTAGAAGAAAATAGGAAAGTCCTTAAAATAAAATATACTGTAAAAAATAATTTTATAAAAATTTGATCATGACTAGAATGAGATAAAACATTAATAAAAATGGAATTACATGTATATGTAATTTCTAAACTAATAAATATGTTAATTTAACTTGTTTCGAATTTATTAATTTTATTGCGATTTTTCCATATAAAGAGCAAACACTAGACTTATACCAGCATTTATAGACCATATTATGACACTTCTCCATTCGACCAAAGAGGCTAATGCTGCCCCTGGAATTACTCCCATCCAACTTATACCTGAAGAGAGAGACAATGCTAACGACCGGATATGCATGAAGAGTAGATGCCTAAGAAAATATATAATTATATTAATATTAAATATGTCTTTTCAATTTTTAGTAAATATATGTGCGTGCATGCACAAGTTTGAGTAATACTATTCTAATCACTACTAATAAAAGGACCAATAAAATTTAGATCGGTTGTGTTTATCATAAATATGAACAAGACACTGGATGATGCTTGGAAAAGTAAGAAATCTAGTGTTTCTCATTTTCAAAATTTTATTTAAGGATTAAGTAATGATAGGTGCATCATTCATCTTTCTCCTCTGGGTTGTTCAAGCGATGTCCTTGGAGTGGTCTCTTTAGTATTGGTATTATCTCGACTCTTGCCCATACCATAACTCCGAGACCGAAGCACATTATTAGAGCTCCTTTCAGGATATAACAAATTTATATTCAATTAGTATATTTTAATGAATTAAAAACTCTAAAAGTTTTATTTATTTCATTAATATCTAGTTTATATAATTACTTTCTCGCAAATTCGGCTTGACAAGAAGAATACATCCAATTATACACACTAATATCATACCTAGAGAACTAAAGGTCGTAACAAAAACCAGACCTCGGGTTTTCATTACTATCCCTAGAAGAAAATAGGAAAGTCCTTAAAATAAAATATACTGTAAAAAATAATTTTATAAAAATTTGATCATGACTAGAATGAGATAAAACATTAATAAAAATGGAATTACATGTATATGTAATTTCTAAACTAATAAATATGTTAATTTAACTTGTTTCGAATTTATTAATTTTATTGCGATTTTATCATATAAAGAGCAAACACTAGACTTATACCAGCATTTATAGACCATATTATGACACTTCTCCATTCGACCAAAGAGGCTAATGCTGCCCCTGGAATTACTCCCATCCAACTTATACCTGAAGAGAGAGACAATGCTAACGACCGGATATGCATGAAGAGTAGATGCCTAAGAAAATATATAATTATATTAATATTAAATATGTCTTTTCAATTTTTAGTAAATATATGTGCGTGCATGCACAAGTTTGAGTAATACTATTCTAATCACTACTAATAAAAGGACCAATAAAATTTAGATCGGTTGTGTTTATCATAAATATGAACAAGACACTGGATGATGCTTGGAAAAGTAAGAAATCTAGTGTTTCTCATTTTCAAAATTTTATTTAAGGATTAAGTAATGATAGGTGCATCATTCATCTTTCTCCTCTGGGTTGTTCAAGCGATGTCCTTGGAGTGGTCTCTTTAGTATTGGTATTATCTCGACTCTTGCCCATACCATAACTCCGAGACCGAAGCACATTATTAGAGCTCCTTTCAGGATATAACAAATTTATATTCAATTAGTATATTTTAATGAATTAAAAACTCTAAAAGTTTTATTTATTTCATTAATATCTAGTTTATATAATTACTTTCTCGCAAATTCGGCTTGACAAGAAGAATACATCCAATTATACACACTAATATCATACCTAGAGAACTAAAGGTCGTAACAAAAACCAGACCTCGGGTTTTCATTACTATCCCTAGAAGAAAATAGGAAAGTCCTTAAAATAAAATATACTGTAAAAAATAATTTTATAAAAATTTGATCATGACTAGAATGAGATAAAACATTAATAAAAATGGAATTACATGTATATGTAATTTCTAAACTAATAAATATGTTAATTTAACTTGTTTCGAATTTATTAATTTTATTGCGATTTTATCATATAAAGAGCAAACACTAGACTTATACCAGCATTTATAGACCATATTATGACACTTCTCCATTCGACCAAAGAGGCTAATGCTGCCCCTGGAATTACTCCCATCCAACTTATACCTGAAGAGAGAGACAATGCTAACGACCGGATATGCATGAAGAGTAGATGCCTAAGAAAATATATAATTATATTAATATTAAATATGTCTTTTCAATTTTTAGTAAATATATGTGCGTGCATGCACAAGTTTGAGTAATACTATTCTAATCACTACTAATAAAAGGACCAATAAAATTTAGATCGGTTGTGTTTATCATAAATATGAACAAGACACTGGATGATGCTTGGAAAAGTAAGAAATCTAGTGTTTCTCATTTTCAAAATTTTATTTAAGGATTAAGTAATGATAGGTGCATCATTCATCTTTCTCCTTTGGGTTGTTCAAGCGATGTCCTTGGAGTGGTCTCTTTAGTATTGGTATTATCTCGACTCATGCCCATACCATAACTCCGAGACCGAAGCACATTATTAGAGCTCCTTTCAGGATATAACAAATTTATATTCAATTAGTATATTTTAATGAATTAAAAACTCTAAAAGTTTTATTTATTTCATTAATATCTAGTTTATATAATTACTTTCTCGCAAATTCGGCTTGACAAGAAGAATACATCCAATTATACACACTAATATCATACCTAGAGAACTAAAGGTCGTAACAAAAACCAGACCTCGGGTTTTCATTACTATCCCTAGAAGAAAATAGGAAAGTCCTTAAAATAAAATATACTGTAAAAAATAATTTTATAAAAATTTGATCATGACTAGAATGAGATAAAACATTAATAAAAATGGAATTACATGTATATGTAATTTCTAAACTAATAAACATGTTAATTTAACTTGTTTCGAATTTATTAATTTTATTGCGATTTTATCATATAAAGAGCAAACACTAGACTTATACCAGCATTTATAGACCATATTATGACACTTCTCCATTCGACCAAAGAGGCTAATGCTGCCCCTGGAATTACTCCCATCCAACTTATACCTGAAGAGAGAGACAATGCTAACGACCGGATATGCATGAAGAGTAGATGCCTAAGAAAATATATAATTATATTAATATTAAATATGTCTTTTCAATTTTTAGTAAATATATGTGCGTGCATGCACAAGTTTGAGTAATACTATTCTAATCACTACTAATAAAAGGACCAATAAAATTTAGATCGGTTGTGTTTATCATAAATATGAACAAGACACTGGATGATGCTTGGAAAAGTAAGAAATCTAGTGTTTCTCATTTTCAAAATTTTATTTAAGGATTAAGTAATGATAGGTGCATCATTCATCTTTCTCCTCTGGGTTGTTCAAGCGATGTCCTTGGAGTGGTCTCTTTAGTATTGGTATTATCTCGACTCTTGCCCATACCATAACTCCGAGACCGAAGCACATTATTAGAGCTCCTTTCAGGATATAACAAATTTATATTCAATTAGTATATTTTAATGAATTAAAAACTCTAAAAGTTTTATTTATTTCATTAATATCTAGTTTATATAATTACTTTCTCGCAAATTCGGCTTGACAAGAAGAATACATCCAATTATACACACTAATATCATACCTAGAGAACTAAAGGTCGTAACAAAAACCAGACCTCGGGTTTTCATTACTATCCCTAGAAGAAAATAGGAAAGTCCTTAAAATAAAATATACTGTAAAAAATAATTTTATAAAAATTTGATCATGACTAGAATGAGATAAAACATTAATAAAAATGGAATTACATGTATATGTAATTTCTAAACTAATAAATATGTTAATTTAACTTGTTTCGAATTTATTAATTTTATTGCGATTTTATCATATAAAGAGCAAACACTAGACTTATACCAGCATTTATAGACCATATTATGACACTTCTCCATTCGACCAAAGAGGCTAATGCTGCCCCTGGAATTACTCCCATCCAACTTATACCTGAAGAGAGAGACAATGCTAACGACCGGATATGCATGAAGAGTAGATGCCTAAGAAAATATATAATTATATTAATATTAAATATGTCTTTTCAATTTTTAGTAAATATATGTGCGTGCATGCACAAGTTTGAGTAATACTATTCTAATCACTACTAATAAAAGGACCAATAAAATTTAGATCGGTTGTGTTTATCATAAATATGAACAAGACACTGGATGATGCTTGGAAAAGTAAGAAATCTAGTGTTTCTCATTTTCAAAATTTTATTTAAGGATTAAGTAATGATAGGTGCATCATTCATCTTTCTCCTCTGGGTTGTTCAAGCGATGTCCTTGGAGTGGTCTCTTTAGTATTGGTATTATCTCGACTCTTGCCCATACCATAACTCCGAGACCGAAGCACATTATTAGAGCTCCTTTCAGGATATAACAAATTTATATTCAATTAGTATATTTTAATGAATTAAAAACTCTAAAAGTTTTATTTATTTCATTAATATCTAGTTTATATAATTACTTTCTCGCAAATTCGGCTTGACAAGAAGAATACATCCAATTATACACACTAATATCATACCTAGAGAACTAAAGGTCGTAACAAAAACCAGACCTCGGGTTTTCATTACTATCCCTAGAAGAAAATAGGAAAGTCCTTAAAATAAAATATACTGTAAAAAATAATTTTATAAAAATTTGATCATGACTAGAATGAGATAAAACATTAATAAAAATGGAATTACATGTATATGTAATTTCTAAACTAATAAACATGTTAATTTAACTTGTTTCGAATTTATTAATTTTATTGCGATTTTATCATATAAAGAGCAAACACTAGACTTATACCAGCATTTATAGACCATATTATGACACTTCTCCATTCGACCAAAGAGGCTAATGCTGCCCCTGGAATTACTCCCATCCAACTTATACCTGAAGAGAGAGACAATGCTAACGACCGGATATGCATGAAGAGTAGATGCCTAAGAAAATATATAATTATATTAATATTAAATATGTCTTTTCAATTTTTAGTAAATATATGTGCGTGCATGCACAAGTTTGAGTAATACTATTCTAATCACTACTAATAAAAGGACCAATAAAATTTAGATCGGTTGTGTTTATCATAAATATGAACAAGACACTGGATGATGCTTGGAAAAGTAAGAAATCTAGTGTTTCTCATTTTCAAAATTTTATTTAAGGATTAAGTAATGATAGGTGCATCATTCATCTTTCTCCTTTGGGTTGTTCAAGCGATGTCCTTGGAGTGGTCTCTTTAGTATTGGTATTATCTCGACTCATGCCCATACCATAACTCCGAGACCGAAGCACATTATTAGAGCTCCTTTCAGGATATAACAAATTTATATTCAATTAGTATATTTTAATGAATTAAAAACTCTAAAAGTTTTATTTATTTCATTAATATCTAGTTTATATAATTACTTTCTCGCAAATTCGGCTTGACAAGAAGAATACATCCAATTATACACACTAATATCATACCTAGAGAACTAAAGGTCGTAACAAAAACCAGACCTCGGGTTTTCATTACTATCCCTAGAAGAAAATAGGAAAGTCCTTAAAATAAAATATACTGTAAAAAATAATTTTATAAAAATTTGATCATGACTAGAATGAGATAAAACATTAATAAAAATGGAATTACATGTATATGTAATTTCTAAACTAATAAATATGTTAATTTAACTTGTTTCGAATTTATTAATTTTATTGCGATTTTATCATATAAAGAGCAAACACTAGACTTATACCAGCATTTATAGACCATATTATGACACTTCTCCATTCGACCAAAGAGGCTAATGCTGCCCCTGGAATTACTCCCATCCAACTTATACCTGAAGAGAGAGACAATGCTAACGACCGGATATGCATGAAGAGTAGATGCCTAAGAAAATATATAATTATATTAATATTAAATATGTCTTTTCAATTTTTAGTAAATATATGTGCGTGCATGCACAAGTTTGAGTAATACTATTCTAATCACTACTAATAAAAGGACCAATAAAATTTAGATCGGTTGTGTTTATCATAAATATGAACAAGACACTGGATGATGCTTGGAAAAGTAAGAAATCTAGTGTTTCTCATTTTCAAAATTTTATTTAAGGATTAAGTAATGATAGGTGCATCATTCATCTTTCTCCTCTGGGTTGTTCAAGCGATGTCCTTGGAGTGGTCTCTTTAGTATTGGTATTATCTCGACTCTTGCCCATACCATAACTCCGAGACCGAAGCACATTATTAGAGCTCCTTTCAGGATATAACAAATTTATATTCAATTAGTATATTTTAATGAATTAAAAACTCTAAAAGTTTTATTTATTTCATTAATATCTAGTTTATATAATTACTTTCTCGCAAATTCGGCTTGACAAGAAGAATACATCCAATTATACACACTAATATCATACCTAGAGAACTAAAGGTCGTAACAAAAACCAGACCTCGGGTTTTCATTACTATCCCTAGAAGAAAATAGGAAAGTCCTTAAAATAAAATATACTGTAAAAAATAATTTTATAAAAATTTGATCATGACTAGAATGAGATAAAACATTAATAAAAATGGAATTACATGTATATGTAATTTCTAAACTAATAAACATGTTAATTTAACTTGTTTCGAATTTATTAATTTTATTGCGATTTTATCATATAAAGAGCAAACACTAGACTTATACCAGCATTTATAGACCATATTATGACACTTCTCCATTCGACCAAAGAGGCTAATGCTGCCCCTGGAATTACTCCCATCCAACTTATACCTGAAGAGAGAGACAATGCTAACGACCGGATATGCATGAAGAGTAGATGCCTAAGAAAATATATAATTATATTAATATTAAATATGTCTTTTCAATTTTTAGTAAATATATGTGCGTGCATGCACAAGTTTGAGTAATACTATTCTAATCACTACTAATAAAAGGACCAATAAAATTTAGATCGGTTGTGTTTATCATAAATATGAACAAGACACTGGATGATGCTTGGAAAAGTAAGAAATCTAGTGTTTCTCATTTTCAAAATTTTATTTAAGGATTAAGTAATGATAGGTGCATCATTCATCTTTCTCCTTTGGGTTGTTCAAGCGATGTCCTTGGAGTGGTCTCTTTAGTATTGGTATTATCTCGACTCATGCCCATACCATAACTCCGAGACCGAAGCACATTATTAGAGCTCCTTTCAGGATATAACAAATTTATATTCAATTAGTATATTTTAATGAATTAAAAACTCTAAAAGTTTTATTTATTTCATTAATATCTAGTTTATATAATTACTTTCTCGCAAATTCGGCTTGACAAGAAGAATACATCCAATTATACACACTAATATCATACCTAGAGAACTAAAGGTCGTAACAAAAACCAGACCTCGGGTTTTCATTACTATCCCTAGAAGAAAATAGGAAAGTCCTTAAAATAAAATATACTGTAAAAAATAATTTTATAAAAATTTGATCATGACTAGAATGAGATAAAACATTAATAAAAATGGAATTACATGTATATGTAATTTCTAAACTAATAAATATGTTAATTTAACTTGTTTCGAATTTATTAATTTTATTGCGATTTTTCCATATAAAGAGCAAACACTAGACTTATACCAGCATTTATAGACCATATTATGACACTTCTCCATTCGACCAAAGAGGCTAATGCTGCCCCTGGAATTACTCCCATCCAACTTATACCTGAAGAGAGAGACAATGCTAACGACCGGATATGCATGAAGAGTAGATGCCTAAGAAAATATATAATTATATTAATATTAAATATGTCTTTTCAATTTTTAGTAAATATATGTGCGTGCATGCACAAGTTTGAGTAATACTATTCTAATCACTACTAATAAAAGGACCAATAAAATTTAGATCGGTTGTGTTTATCATAAATATGAACAAGACACTGGATGATGCTTGGAAAAGTAAGAAATCTAGTGTTTCTCATTTTCAAAATTTTATTTAAGGATTAAGTAATGATAGGTGCATCATTCATCTTTCTCCTCTGGGTTGTTCAAGCGATGTCCTTGGAGTGGTCTCTTTAGTATTGGTATTATCTCGACTCTTGCCCATACCATAACTCCGAGACCGAAGCACATTATTAGAGCTCCTTTCAGGATATAACAAATTTATATTCAATTAGTATATTTTAATGAATTAAAAACTCTAAAAGTTTTATTTATTTCATTAATATCTAGTTTATATAATTACTTTCTCGCAAATTCGGCTTGACAAGAAGAATACATCCAATTATACACACTAATATCATACCTAGAGAACTAAAGGTCGTAACAAAAACCAGACCTCGGGTTTTCATTACTATCCCTAGAAGAAAATAGGAAAGTCCTTAAAATAAAATATACTGTAAAAAATAATTTTATAAAAATTTGATCATGACTAGAATGAGATAAAACATTAATAAAAATGGAATTACATGTATATGTAATTTCTAAACTAATAAACATGTTAATTTAACTTGTTTCGAATTTATTAATTTTATTGCGATTTTATCATATAAAGAGCAAACACTAGACTTATACCAGCATTTATAGACCATATTATGACACTTCTCCATTCGACCAAAGAGGCTAATGCTGCCCCTGGAATTACTCCCATCCAACTTATACCTGAAGAGAGAGACAATGCTAACGACCGGATATGCATGAAGAGTAGATGCCTAAGAAAATATATAATTATATTAATATTAAATATGTCTTTTCAATTTTTAGTAAATATATGTGCGTGCATGCACAAGTTTGAGTAATACTATTCTAATCACTACTAATAAAAGGACCAATAAAATTTAGATCGGTTGTGTTTATCATAAATATGAACAAGACACTGGATGATGCTTGGAAAAGTAAGAAATCTAGTGTTTCTCATTTTCAAAATTTTATTTAAGGATTAAGTAATGATAGGTGCATCATTCATCTTTCTCCTCTGGGTTGTTCAAGCGATGTCCTTGGAGTGGTCTCTTTAGTATTGGTATTATCTCGACTCTTGCCCATACCATAACTCCGAGACCGAAGCACATTATTAGAGCTCCTTTCAGGATATAACAAATTTATATTCAATTAGTATATTTTAATGAATTAAAAACTCTAAAAGTTTTATTTATTTCATTAATATCTAGTTTATATAATTACTTTCTCGCAAATTCGGCTTGACAAGAAGAATACATCCAATTATACACACTAATATCATACCTAGAGAACTAAAGGTCGTAACAAAAACCAGACCTCGGGTTTTCATTACTATCCCTAGAAGAAAATAGGAAAGTCCTTAAAATAAAATATACTGTAAAAAATAATTTTATAAAAATTTGATCATGACTAGAATGAGATAAAACATTAATAAAAATGGAATTACATGTATATGTAATTTCTAAACTAATAAATATGTTAATTTAACTTGTTTCGAATTTATTAATTTTATTGCGATTTTATCATATAAAGAGCAAACACTAGACTTATACCAGCATTTATAGACCATATTATGACACTTCTCCATTCGACCAAAGAGGCTAATGCTGCCCCTGGAATTACTCCCATCCAACTTATACCTGAAGAGAGAGACAATGCTAACGACCGGATATGCATGAAGAGTAGATGCCTAAGAAAATATATAATTATATTAATATTAAATATGTCTTTTCAATTTTTAGTAAATATATGTGCGTGCATGCACAAGTTTGAGTAATACTATTCTAATCACTACTAATAAAAGGACCAATAAAATTTAGATCGGTTGTGTTTATCATAAATATGAACAAGACACTGGATGATGCTTGGAAAAGTAAGAAATCTAGTGTTTCTCATTTTCAAAATTTTATTTAAGGATTAAGTAATGATAGGTGCATCATTCATCTTTCTCCTTTGGGTTGTTCAAGCGATGTCCTTGGAGTGGTCTCTTTAGTATTGGTATTATCTCGACTCATGCCCATACCATAACTCCGAGACCGAAGCACATTATTAGAGCTCCTTTCAGGATATAACAAATTTATATTCAATTAGTATATTTTAATGAATTAAAAACTCTAAAAGTTTTATTTATTTCATTAATATCTAGTTTATATAATTACTTTCTCGCAAATTCGGCTTGACAAGAAGAATACATCCAATTATACACACTAATATCATACCTAGAGAACTAAAGGTCGTAACAAAAACCAGACCTCGGGTTTTCATTACTATCCCTAGAAGAAAATAGGAAAGTCCTTAAAATAAAATATACTGTAAAAAATAATTTTATAAAAATTTGATCATGACTAGAATGAGATAAAACATTAATAAAAATGGAATTACATGTATATGTAATTTCTAAACTAATAAACATGTTAATTTAACTTGTTTCGAATTTATTAATTTTATTGCGATTTTATCATATAAAGAGCAAACACTAGACTTATACCAGCATTTATAGACCATATTATGACACTTCTCCATTCGACCAAAGAGGCTAATGCTGCCCCTGGAATTACTCCCATCCAACTTATACCTGAAGAGAGAGACAATGCTAACGACCGGATATGCATGAAGAGTAGATGCCTAAGAAAATATATAATTATATTAATATTAAATATGTCTTTTCAATTTTTAGTAAATATATGTGCGTGCATGCACAAGTTTGAGTAATACTATTCTAATCACTACTAATAAAAGGACCAATAAAATTTAGATCGGTTGTGTTTATCATAAATATGAACAAGACACTGGATGATGCTTGGAAAAGTAAGAAATCTAGTGTTTCTCATTTTCAAAATTTTATTTAAGGATTAAGTAATGATAGGTGCATCATTCATCTTTCTCCTTTGGGTTGTTCAAGCGATGTCCTTGGAGTGGTCTCTTTAGTATTGGTATTATCTCGACTCATGCCCATACCATAACTCCGAGACCGAAGCACATTATTAGAGCTCCTTTCAGGATATAACAAATTTATATTCAATTAGTATATTTTAATGAATTAAAAACTCTAAAAGTTTTATTTATTTCATTAATATCTAGTTTATATAATTACTTTCTCGCAAATTCGGCTTGACAAGAAGAATACATCCAATTATACACACTAATATCATACCTAGAGAACTAAAGGTCGTAACAAAAACCAGACCTCGGGTTTTCATTACTATCCCTAGAAGAAAATAGGAAAGTCCTTAAAATAAAATATACTGTAAAAAATAATTTTATAAAAATTTGATCATGACTAGAATGAGATAAAACATTAATAAAAATAGAATTACATGTATATGTAATTTCTAAACTAATAAACATGTTAATTTAACTTGTTTCGAATTTATTAATTTTATTGCGATTTTATCATATAAAGAGCAAACACTAGACTTATACCAGCATTTATAGACCATATTATGGGACTTCTCCATTCGACCAAAGAGGCTAATGCTGCCCCTATAATTACTCCCATCCAACTTATACCTGAAGAGAGAGACAATGCTAACGACCGGATATGCATGAAGAGTAGATGCCTAAGAAAATATATAATTATATTAATATTAAATATGTCTTTTCAATTTTTAGTAAATATATGTGCGTGCATGCACAAGTTTGAGTAATACTATTCTAATCACTACTAATAAAAGGACCAATAAAATTTAGATCGGTTGTGTTTATCATAAATATGAACAAGACACTGGATGATGCTTGGAAAAGTAAGAAATCTAGTGTTTCTCATTTTCAAAATTTTATTTAAGGATTAAGTAATGATAGGTGCATCATTCATCTTTCTCCTTTGGGTTGTTCAAGCGATGTCCTTGGAGTGGTCTCTTTAGTATTGGTATTATCTCGACTCATGCCCATACCATAACTCCGAGACCGAAGCACATTATTAGAGCTCCTTTCAGGATATAACAAATTTATATTCAATTAGTATATTTTAATGAATTAAAAACTCTAAAAGTTTTATTTATTTCATTAATATCTAGTTTATATAATTACTTTCTCGCAAATTCGGCTTGACAAGAAGAATACATCCAATTATACACACTAATATCATACCTAGAGAACTAAAGGTCGTAACAAAAACCAGACCTCGGGTTTTCATTACTATCCCTAGAAGAAAATAGGAAAGTCCTTAAAATAAAATATACTGTAAAAAATAATTTTATAAAAATTTGATCATGACTAGAATGAGATAAAACATTAATAAAAATGGAATTACATGTATATGTAATTTCTAAACTAATAAACATGTTAATTTAACTTGTTTCGAATTTATTAATTTTATTGCGATTTTATCATATAAAGAGCAAACACTAGACTTATACCAGCATTTATAGACCATATTATGACACTTCTCCATTCGACCAAAGAGGCTAATGCTGCCCCTGGAATTACTCCCATCCAACTTATACCTGAAGAGAGAGACAATGCTAACGACCGGATATGCATGAAGAGTAGATGCCTAAGAAAATATATAATTATATTAATATTAAATATGTCTTTTCAATTTTTAGTAAATATATGTGCGTGCATGCACAAGTTTGAGTAATACTATTCTAATCACTACTAATAAAAGGACCAATAAAATTTAGATCGGTTGTGTTTATCATAAATATGAACAAGACACTGGATGATGCTTGGAAAAGTAAGAAATCTAGTGTTTCTCATTTTCAAAATTTTATTTAAGGATTAAGTAATGATAGGTGCATCATTCATCTTTCTCCTCTGGGTTGTTCAAGCGATGTCCTTGGAGTGGTCTCTTTAGTATTGGTATTATCTCGACTCTTGCCCATACCATAACTCCGAGACCGAAGCACATTATTAGAGCTCCTTTCAGGATATAACAAATTTATATTCAATTAGTATATTTTAATGAATTAAAAACTCTAAAAGTTTTATTTATTTCATTAATATCTAGTTTATATAATTACTTTCTCGCAAATTCGGCTTGACAAGAAGAATACATCCAATTATACACACTAATATCATACCTAGAGAACTAAAGGTCGTAACAAAAACCAGACCTCGGGTTTTCATTACTATCCCTAGAAGAAAATAGGAAAGTCCTTAAAATAAAATATACTGTAAAAAATAATTTTATAAAAATTTGATCATGACTAGAATGAGATAAAACATTAATAAAAATGGAATTACATGTATATGTAATTTCTAAACTAATAAACATGTTAATTTAACTTGTTTCGAATTTATTAATTTTATTGCGATTTTATCATATAAAGAGCAAACACTAGACTTATACCAGCATTTATAGACCATATTATGGGACTTCTCCATTCGACCAAAGAGGCTAATGCTGCCCCTGGAATTACTCCCATCCAACTTATACCTGAAGAGAGAGACAATGCTAACGACCGGATATGCATGAAGAGTAGATGCCTAAGAAAATATATGATTATATTAAAATCAAATATGTCTTTTCAATTTTTAGTAAATATATGTGCGTGCATGCACAAGTTTGAGTAATACTATTCTAATCACTACTAATAAAAGGACCAATAAAATTTAGATCGGTTGTGTTTATCATAAATATGAACAAGACACTGGATGATGCTTGGAAAAGTAAGAAATCTAGTGTTTCTCATTTTCAAAATTTTATTTAAGGATTAAGTAATTATAGGTGCATCATTCATTTTTATCCTCTGGGTTGTTCAAGCGATGTCCTTGGAGTGGTCTCTTTAGTATTGGTATTATCTCGACTCATGCCCATACCATAACTCCGAGACCGAAGCACATTATTAGAGCTCCTTTCAGGATATAACAAATTTATATTCAATTAGTATATTTTAATGAATTAAAAACTCTAAAAGTTTTATTTATTTCATTAATATCTAGTTTATATAATTACTTTCTCGCAAATTCGGCTTGACAAGAAGAATACATCCAATTATACACGCTAATATCATACCTAGAGAACTAAAGGTCGTAACAAAAACCAGACCTCGGGTTTTCATTACTATCCCTAGAAGAAAATAGGAAAGTCCTTAAAATAAAATATACTGTAAAAAATAATTTTATAAAAATTTGATCATGACTAGAATGAGATAAAACATTAATAAAAATGGAATTACATGTATATGTAATTTCTAAACTAATAAATATGTTAATTTAACTTGTTTCGAATTTCTTAATTTTATTGCGATTTTATCATATAAAGAGCAAACACTAGACTTATACCAGCATTTATAGACCATATTATGACACTTCTCCATTCGACCAAAGAGGCTAATGCTGCCCCTGGAATTACTCCCATCCAACTTATACCTGAAGAGAGAGACAATGCTAACGACTAGATATGCATGAAGAGTAGATGCCTAAGAAAATATATAATTATATTAATATTAAATATGTCTTTTCAATTTTTAGTAAATACATGTGCGTGCATGCACAAGTTTGAGTAATACTATTCTAATCACTACTAATAAAAGGACCAATAAAATTTAGATCGGTTGTGTTTATCATAAATGTGAACAAGACACTAGATGATGCTTGGAAAAGTAAGAAATCTAGTGTTTCTCATTTTCAAAATTTTATTTAAGGATTAGGTTATGATAGGTGCGTCATTCATCTTTCTCCTCTGGGTTGTTCAGGCGATGTCCTTGAAGTGGTCTATTTAGTATTGGTATTATATCGACTCTTGCCCATACCATAACTCCGATACCGAAGCACATTATTAGAGCTCCTTTCAGGATATAACAAATTTATATTCAATTAGTATATTTTAATGAATTAAAAACTCTAAAAGTTTTATTTATTTCATTAATATCTAGTTTATATAATTACTTTCTCGCAAATTCGGCTTGACAAGAAGAATACATCCAATTATACACACTAATATCATACCTAGAGAACTAAAGGTCGTAACAAAAACCAGACCTCGGGTTTTCATTACTATCCCTAGAAGAAAATAGGAAAGTCCTTAAAATAAAATATACTGTAAAAAATAATTTTATAAAAATTTGATCATGACTAGAATGAGATAAAACATTAATAAAAATAGAATTACATGTATATGTAATTTCTAAACTAATAAACATGTTAATTTAACTTGTTTCGAATTTATTAATTTTATTGCGATTTTATCATATAAAGAGCAAACACTAGACTTATACCAGCATTTATAGACCATATTATGACACTTCTCCATTCGACCAAAGAGGCTAATGCTGCCCCTGGAATTACTCCCATCCAACTTATACCTGAAGAGAGAGACAATGCTAACGACCGGATATGCATGAAGAGTAGATGCCTAAGAAAATATATAATTATATTAATATTAAATATGTCTTTTCAATTTTTAGTAAATATATGTGCGTGCATGCACAAGTTTGAGTAATACTATTCTAATCACTACTAATAAAAGGACCAATAAAATTTAGATCGGTTGTGTTTATCATAAATATGAACAAGACACTGGATGATGCTTGGAAAAGTAAGAAATCTAGTGTTTCTCATTTTCAAAATTTTATTTAAGGATTAAGTAATGATAGGTGCATCATTCATCTTTCTCCTTTGGGTTGTTCAAGCGATGTCCTTGGAGTGGTCTCTTTAGTATTGGTATTATCTCGACTCATGCCCATACCATAACTCCGAGACCGAAGCACATTATTAGAGCTCCTTTCAGGATATAACAAATTTATATTCAATTAGTATATTTTAATGAATTAAAAACTCTAAAAGTTTTATTTATTTCATTAATATCTAGTTTATATAATTACTTTCTCGCAAATTCGGCTTGACAAGAAGAATACATCCAATTATACACGCTAATATCATACCTAGAGAACTAAAGGTCGTAACAAAAACCAGACCTCGGGTTTTCATTACTATCCCTAGAAGAAAATAGGAAAGTCCTTAAAATAAAATATACTGTAAAAAATAATTTTATAAAAATTTGATCATGACTAGAATGAGATAAAACATTAATAAAAATGGAATTACATGTATATGTAATTTCTAAACTAATAAACATGTTAATTTAACTTGTTTCGAATTTATTAATTTTATTGCGATTTTTCCATATAAAGAGCAAACACTAGACTTATACCAGCATTTATAGACCATATTATGGGACTTCTCCATTCGACCAAAGAGGCTAATGCTGCCCCTGGAATTACTCCCATCCAACTTATACCTGAAGAGAGAGACAATGCTAACGACCGGATATGCATGAAGAGTAGATGCCTAAGAAAATATATAATTATATTAATATTAAATATGTCTTTTCAATTTTTAGTAAATATATGTGCGTGCATGCACAAGTTTGAGTAATACTATTCTAATCACTACTAAAAAAGGACCAATAAAATTTAGATCGGTTGTGTTTATCATAAATATGAACAAGACACTGGATGATGCTTGGAAAAGTAAGAAATCTAGTGTTTCTCATTTTCAAAATTTTATTTAAGGATTAAGTAATTATAGGTGCATCATTCATTTTTATCCTCTGGGTTGTTCAAGCGATGTCCTTGGAGTGGTCTCTTTAGTATTGGTATTATCTCGACTCATGCCCATACCATAACTCCGAGACCGAAGCACATTATTAGAGCTCCTTTCAGGATATAACAAATTTATATTCAATTAGTATATTTTAATGAATTAAAAACTCTAAAAGTTTTATTTATTTCATTAATATCTAGTTTATATAATTACTTTCTCGCAAATTCGGCTTGACAAGAAGAATACATCCAATTATACACACTAATATCATACCTAGAGAACTAAAGGTCGTAACAAAAACCAG
Organism: Lathyrus oleraceus; assembly: GCF_024323335.1. Taxonomy (NCBI): domain Eukaryota; kingdom Viridiplantae; phylum Streptophyta; class Magnoliopsida; order Fabales; family Fabaceae; genus Lathyrus; species Lathyrus oleraceus. The sequence continues at coordinate 162,864 of NW_026112411.1, forward strand.
ACCTCGGGTTTTCATTACTATCCCTAGAAGAAAATAGGAAAGTCCTTAAAATAAAATATACTGTAAAAAATAATTTTATAAAAATTTGATCATGACTAGAATGAGATAAAACATTAATAAAAATGGAATTACATGTATATGTAATTTCTAAACTAATAAATATGTTAATTTAACTTGTTTCGAATTTCTTAATTTTATTGCGATTTTATCATATAAAGAGCAAACACTAGACTTATACCAGCATTTATAGACCATATTATGACACTTCTCCATTCGACCAAAGAGGCTAATGCTGCCCCTGGAATTACTCCCATCCAACTTATACCTGAAGAGAGAGACAATGCTAACGACTAGATATGCATGAAGAGTAGATGCCTAAGAAAATATATAATTATATTAATATTAAATATGTCTTTTCAATTTTTAGTAAATACATGTGCGTGCATGCACAAGTTTGAGTAATACTATTCTAATCACTACTAATAAAAGGACCAATAAAATTTAGATCGGTTGTGTTTATCATAAATGTGAACAAGACACTAGATGATGCTTGGAAAAGTAAGAAATCTAGTGTTTCTCATTTTCAAAATTTTATTTAAGGATTAGTTATGATAGGTGCGTCATTCATCTTTCTCCTCTGGGTTGTTCAAGCGATGTCCTTGAAGTGGTCTCTTTAGTATTGGTATTATCTCGACTCTTGCCCATACCATAACTCCGAGACCGAAGCACATTATTAGAGCTCCTTTCAGGATATAACAAATTTATATTCAATTAGTATATTTTAATGAATTAAAAACTCTAAAAGTTTTATTTATTTCATTAATATCTAGTTTATATAATTACTTTCTCGCAAATTCGGCTTGACAAGAAGAATACATCCAATTATACACACTAATATCATACCTAGAGAACTAAAGGTCGTAACAAAAACCAGACCTCGGGTTTTCATTACTATCCCTAGAAGAAAATAGGAAAGTCCTTAAAATAAAATATACTGTAAAAAATAATTTTATAAAAATTTGATCATGACTAGAATGAGATAAAACATTAATAAAAATGAATTACATGTATATGTAATTTCTAAACTAATAAACATGTTAATTTAACTTGTTTCGAATTTATTAATTTTATTGCGATTTTATCATATAAAGAGCAAACACTAGACTTATACCAGCATTTATAGACCATATTATGACACTTCTCCATTCGACCAAAGAGGCTAATGCTGCCCCTGGAATTACTCCCATCCAACTTATACCTGAAGAGAGAGACAATGCTAACGACCGGATATGCATGAAGAGTAGATGCCTAAGAAAATATATAATTATATTAATATTAAATATGTCTTTTCAATTTTTAGTAAATATATGTGCGTGCATGCACAAGTTTGAGTAATACTATTCTAATCACTACTAATAAAAGGACCAATAAAATTTAGATCGGTTGTGTTTATCATAAATATGAACAAGACACTGGATGATGCTTGGAAAAGTAAGAAATCTAGTGTTTCTCATTTTCAAAATTTTATTTAAGGATTAAGTAATGATAGGTGCATCATTCATCTTTCTCCTTTGGGTTGTTCAAGCGATGTCCTTGGAGTGGTCTCTTTAGTATTGGTATTATCTCGACTCATGCCCATACCATAACTCCGAGACCGAAGCACATTATTAGAGCTCCTTTCAGGATATAACAAATTTATATTCAATTAGTATATTTTAATGAATTAAAAACTCTAAAAGTTTTATTTATTTCATTAATATCTAGTTTATATAATTACTTTCTCGCAAATTCGGCTTGACAAGAAGAATACATCCAATTATACACACTAATATCATACCTAGAGAACTAAAGGTCGTAACAAAAACCAGACCTCGGGTTTTCATTACTATCCCTAGAAGAAAATAGGAAAGTCCTTAAAATAAAATATACTGTAAAAAATAATTTTATAAAAATTTGATCATGACTAGAATGAGATAAAACATTAATAAAAATGGAATTACATGTATATGTAATTTCTAAACTAATAAACATGTTAATTTAACTTGTTTCGAATTTATTAATTTTATTGCGATTTTATCATATAAAGAGCAAACACTAGACTTATACCAGCATTTATAGACCATATTATGACACTTCTCCATTCGACCAAAGAGGCTAATGCTGCCCCTGGAATTACTCCCATCCAACTTATACCTGAAGAGAGAGACAATGCTAACGACCGGATATGCATGAAGAGTAGATGCCTAAGAAAATATATAATTATATTAATATTAAATATGTCTTTTCAATTTTAGTAAATATATGTGCGTGCATGCACAAGTTTGAGTAATACTATTCTAATCACTACTAATAAAAGGACCAATAAAATTTAGATCGGTTGTGTTTATCATAAATATGAACAAGACACTGGATGATGCTTGGAAAAGTAAGAAATCTAGTGTTTCTCATTTTCAAAATTTTATTTAAGGATTAAGTAATGATAGGTGCATCATTCATCTTTCTCCTTTGGGTTGTTCAAGCGATGTCCTTGGAGTGGTCTCTTTAGTATTGGTATTATCTCGACTCATGCCCATACCATAACTCCGAGACCGAAGCACATTATTAGAGCTCCTTTCAGGATATAACAAATTTATATTCAATTAGTATATTTTAATGAATTAAAAACTCTAAAAGTTTTATTTATTTCATTAATATCTAGTTTATATAATTACTTTCTCGCAAATTCGGCTTGACAAGAAGAATACATCCAATTATACACACTAATATCATACCTAGAGAACTAAAGGTCGTAACAAAAACCAGACCTCGGGTTTTCATTACTATCCCTAGAAGAAAATAGGAAAGTCCTTAAAATAAAATATACTGTAAAAAATAATTTTATAAAAATTTGATCATGACTAGAATGAGATAAAACATTAATAAAAATGGAATTACATGTATATGTAATTTCTAAACTAATAAATATGTTAATTTAACTTGTTTCGAATTTATTAATTTTATTGCGATTTTATCATATAAAGAGCAAACACTAGACTTATACCAGCATTTATAGACCATATTATGACACTTCTCCATTCGACCAAAGAGGCTAATGCTGCCCCTGGAATTACTCCCATCCAACTTATACCTGAAGAGAGAGACAATGCTAACGACCGGATATGCATGAAGAGTAGATGCCTAAGAAAATATATAATTATATTAATATTAAATATGTCTTTTCAATTTTTAGTAAATATATGTGCGTGCATGCACAAGTTTGAGTAATACTATTCTAATCACTACTAATAAAAGGACCAATAAAATTTAGATCGGTTGTGTTTATCATAAATATGAACAAGACACTGGATGATGCTTGGAAAAGTAAGAAATCTAGTGTTTCTCATTTTCAAAATTTTATTTAAGGATTAAGTAATGATAGGTGCATCATTCATCTTTCTCCTCTGGGTTGTTCAAGCGATGTCCTTGGAGTGGTCTCTTTAGTATTGGTATTATCTCGACTCTTGCCCATACCATAACTCCGAGACCGAAGCACATTATTAGAGCTCCTTTCAGGATATAACAAATTTATATTCAATTAGTATATTTTAATGAATTAAAAACTCTAAAAGTTTTATTTATTTCATTAATATCTAGTTTATATAATTACTTTCTCGCAAATTCGGCTTGACAAGAAGAATACATCCAATTATACACACTAATATCATACCTAGAGAACTAAAGGTCGTAACAAAAACCAGACCTCGGGTTTTCATTACTATCCCTAGAAGAAAATAGGAAAGTCCTTAAAATAAAATATACTGTAAAAAATAATTTTATAAAAATTTGATCATGACTAGAATGAGATAAAACATTAATAAAAATGGAATTACATGTATATGTAATTTCTAAACTAATAAACATGTTAATTTAACTTGTTTCGAATTTATTAATTTTATTGCGATTTTATCATATAAAGAGCAAACACTAGACTTATACCAGCATTTATAGACCATATTATGACACTTCTCCATTCGACCAAAGAGGCTAATGCTGCCCCTGGAATTACTCCCATCCAACTTATACCTGAAGAGAGAGACAATGCTAACGACCGGATATGCATGAAGAGTAGATGCCTAAGAAAATATATAATTATATTAATATTAAATATGTCTTTTCAATTTTTAGTAAATATATGTGCGTGCATGCACAAGTTTGAGTAATACTATTCTAATCACTACTAATAAAAGGACCAATAAAATTTAGATCGGTTGTGTTTATCATAAATATGAACAAGACACTGGATGATGCTTGGAAAAGTAAGAAATCTAGTGTTTCTCATTTTCAAAATTTTATTTAAGGATTAAGTAATGATAGGTGCATCATTCATCTTTCTCCTTTGGGTTGTTCAAGCGATGTCCTTGGAGTGGTCTCTTTAGTATTGGTATTATCTCGACTCATGCCCATACCATAACTCCGAGACCGAAGCACATTATTAGAGCTCCTTTCAGGATATAACAAATTTATATTCAATTAGTATATTTTAATGAATTAAAAACTCTAAAAGTTTTATTTATTTCATTAATATCTAGTTTATATAATTACTTTCTCGCAAATTCGGCTTGACAAGAAGAATACATCCAATTATACACACTAATATCATACCTAGAGAACTAAAGGTCGTAACAAAAACCAGACCTCGGGTTTTCATTACTATCCCTAGAAGAAAATAGGAAAGTCCTTAAAATAAAATATACTGTAAAAAATAATTTTATAAAAATTTGATCATGACTAGAATGAGATAAAACATTAATAAAAATGGAATTACATGTATATGTAATTTCTAAACTAATAAACATGTTAATTTAACTTGTTTCGAATTTATTAATTTTATTGCGATTTTATCATATAAAGAGCAAACACTAGACTTATACCAGCATTTATAGACCATATTATGACACTTCTCCATTCGACCAAAGAGGCTAATGCTGCCCCTGGAATTACTCCCATCCAACTTATACCTGAAGAGAGAGACAATGCTAACGACCGGATATGCATGAAGAGTAGATGCCTAAGAAAATATATAATTATATTAATATTAAATATGTCTTTTCAATTTTTAGTAAATATATGTGCGTGCATGCACAAGTTTGAGTAATACTATTCTAATCACTACTAATAAAAGGACCAATAAAATTTAGATCGGTTGTGTTTATCATAAATATGAACAAGACACTGGATGATGCTTGGAAAAGTAAGAAATCTAGTGTTTCTCATTTTCAAAATTTTATTTAAGGATTAAGTAATGATAGGTGCATCATTCATCTTTCTCCTCTGGGTTGTTCAAGCGATGTCCTTGGAGTGGTCTCTTTAGTATTGGTATTATCTCGACTCATGCCCATACCATAACTCCGAGACCGAAGCACATTATTAGAGCTCCTTTCAGGATATAACAAATTTATATTCAATTAGTATATTTTAATGAATTAAAAACTCTAAAAGTTTTATTTATTTCATTAATATCTAGTTTATATAATTACTTTCTCGCAAATTCGGCTTGACAAGAAGAATACATCCAATTATACACGCTAATATCATACCTAGAGAACTAAAGGTCGTAACAAAAACCAGACCTCGGGTTTTCATTACTATCCCTAGAAGAAAATAGGAAAGTCCTTAAAATAAAATATACTGTAAAAAATAATTTTATAAAAATTTGATCATGACTAGAATGAGATAAAACATTAATAAAAATGGAATTACATGTATATGTAATTTCTAAACTAATAAATATGTTAATTTAACTTGTTTCGAATTTCTTAATTTTATTGCGATTTTATCATATAAAGAGCAAACACTAGACTTATACCAGCATTTATAGACCATATTATGACACTTCTCCATTCGACCAAAGAGGCTAATGCTGCCCCTGGAATTACTCCCATCCAACTTATACCTGAAGAGAGAGACAATGCTAACGACCGGATATGCATGAAGAGTAGATGCCTAAGAAAATATATAATTATATTAATATTAAATATGTCTTTTCAATTTTTAGTAAATATATGTGCGTGCATGCACAAGTTTGAGTAATACTATTCTAATCACTACTAATAAAAGGACCAATAAAATTTAGATCGGTTGTGTTTATCATAAATATGAACAAGACACTGATGATGCTTGGAAAAGTAAGAAATCTAGTGTTTCTCATTTTCAAAATTTTATTTAAGGATTAAGTAATGATAGGTGCATCATTCATCTTTCTCCTCTGGGTTGTTCAAGCGATGTCCTTGGAGTGGTCTCTTTAGTATTGGTATTATCTCGACTCTTGCCCATACCATAACTCCGAGACCGAAGCACATTATTAGAGCTCCTTTCAGGATATAACAAATTTATATTCAATTAGTATATTTTAATGAATTAAAAACTCTAAAAGTTTTATTTATTTCATTAATATCTAGTTTATATAATTACTTTCTCGCAAATTCGGCTTGACAAGAAGAATACATCCAATTATACACACTAATATCATACCTAGAGAACTAAAGGTCGTAACAAAAACCAGACCTCGGGTTTTCATTACTATCCCTAGAAGAAAATAGGAAAGTCCTTAAAATAAAATATACTGTAAAAAATAATTTTATAAAAATTTGATCATGACTAGAATGAGATAAAACATTAATAAAAATGGAATTACATGTATATGTAATTTCTAAACTAATAAATATGTTAATTTAACTTGTTTCGAATTTATTAATTTTATTGCGATTTTATCATATAAAGAGCAAACACTAGACTTATACCAGCATTTATAGACCATATTATGACACTTCTCCATTCGACCAAAGAGGCTAATGCTGCCCCTGGAATTACTCCCATCCAACTTATACCTGAAGAGAGAGACAATGCTAACGACCGGATATGCATGAAGAGTAGATGCCTAAGAAAATATATAATTATATTAATATTAAATATGTCTTTTCAATTTTTAGTAAATATATGTGCGTGCATGCACAAGTTTGAGTAATACTATTCTAATCACTACTAATAAAAGGACCAATAAAATTTAGATCGGTTGTGTTTATCATAAATATGAACAAGACACTGGATGATGCTTGGAAAAGTAAGAAATCTAGTGTTTCTCATTTTCAAAATTTTATTTAAGGATTAAGTATGATAGGTGCATCATTCATCTTTCTCCTCTGGGTTGTTCAAGCGATGTCCTTGGAGTGGTCTCTTTAGTATTGGTATTATCTCGACTCTTGCCCATACCATAACTCCGAGACCGAAGCACATTATTAGAGCTCCTTTCAGGATATAACAAATTTATATTCAATTAGTATATTTTAATGAATTAAAAACTCTAAAAGTTTTATTTATTTCATTAATATCTAGTTTATATAATTACTTTCTCGCAAATTCGGCTTGACAAGAAGAATACATCCAATTATACACACTAATATCATACCTAGAGAACTAAAGGTCGTAACAAAAACCAGACCTCGGGTTTTCATTACTATCCCTAGAAGAAAATAGGAAAGTCCTTAAAATAAAATATACTGTAAAAAATAATTTTATAAAAATTTGATCATGACTAGAATGAGATAAAACATTAATAAAAATGGAATTACATGTATATGTAATTTCTAAACTAATAAACATGTTAATTTAACTTGTTTCGAATTTATTAATTTTATTGCGATTTTATCATATAAAGAGCAAACACTAGACTTATACCAGCATTTATAGACCATATTATGACACTTCTCCATTCGACCAAAGAGGCTAATGCTGCCCCTGGAATTACTCCCATCCAACTTATACCTGAAGAGAGAGACAATGCTAACGACCGGATATGCATGAAGAGTAGATGCCTAAGAAAATATATAATTATATTAATATTAAATATGTCTTTTCAATTTTTAGTAAATATATGTGCGTGCATGCACAAGTTTGAGTAATACTATTCTAATCACTACTAATAAAAGGACCAATAAAATTTAGATCGGTTGTGTTTATCATAAATATGAACAAGACACTGGATGATGCTTGGAAAAGTAAGAAATCTAGTGTTTCTCATTTTCAAAATTTTATTTAAGGATTAAGTAATGATAGGTGCATCATTCATCTTTCTCCTTTGGGTTGTTCAAGCGATGTCCTTGGAGTGGTCTCTTTAGTATTGGTATTATCTCGACTCATGCCCATACCATAACTCCGAGACCGAAGCACATTATTAGAGCTCCTTTCAGGATATAACAAATTTATATTCAATTAGTATATTTTAATGAATTAAAAACTCTAAAAGTTTTATTTATTTCATTAATATCTAGTTTATATAATTACTTTCTCGCAAATTCGGCTTGACAAGAAGAATACATCCAATTATACACACTAATATCATACCTAGAGAACTAAAGGTCGTAACAAAAACCAGACCTCGGGTTTTCATTACTATCCCTAGAAGAAAATAGGAAAGTCCTTAAAATAAAATATACTGTAAAAAATAATTTTATAAAAATTTGATCATGACTAGAATGAGATAAAACATTAATAAAAATGGAATTACATGTATATGTAATTTCTAAACTAATAAATATGTTAATTTAACTTGTTTCGAATTTCTTAATTTTATTGCGATTTTATCATATAAAGAGCAAACACTAGACTTATACCAGCATTTATAGACCATATTATGACACTTCTCCATTCGACCAAAGAGGCTAATGCTGCCCCTGGAATTACTCCCATCCAACTTATACCTGAAGAGAGAGACAATGCTAACGACCGATATGCATGAAGAGTAGATGCCTAAGAAAATATATAATTATATTAATATTAAATATGTCTTTTCAATTTTTAGTAAATATATGTGCGTGCATGCACAAGTTTGAGTAATACTATTCTAATCACTACTAATAAAAGGACCAATAAAATTTAGATCGGTTGTGTTTATCATAAATATGAACAAGACACTGGATGATGCTTGGAAAAGTAAGAAATCTAGTGTTTCTCATTTTCAAAATTTTATTTAAGGATTAAGTAATGATAGGTGCATCATTCATCTTTCTCCTCTGGGTTGTTCAAGCGATGTCCTTGGAGTGGTCTCTTTAGTATTGGTATTATCTCGACTCTTGCCCATACCATAACTCCGAGACCGAAGCACATTATTAGAGCTCCTTTCAGGATATAACAAATTTATATTCAATTAGTATATTTTAATGAATTAAAAACTCTAAAAGTTTTATTTATTTCATTAATATCTAGTTTATATAATTACTTTCTCGCAAATTCGGCTTGACAAGAAGAATACATCCAATTATACACACTAATATCATACCTAGAGAACTAAAGGTCGTAACAAAAACCAGACCTCGGGTTTTCATTACTATCCCTAGAAGAAAATAGGAAAGTCCTTAAAATAAAATATACTGTAAAAAATAATTTTATAAAAATTTGATCATGACTAGAATGAGATAAAACATTAATAAAAATGGAATTACATGTATATGTAATTTCTAAACTAATAAACATGTTAATTTAACTTGTTTCGAATTTATTAATTTTATTGCGATTTTATCATATAAAGAGCAAACACTAGACTTATACCAGCATTTATAGACCATATTATGACACTTCTCCATTCGACCAAAGAGGCTAATGCTGCCCCTGGAATTACTCCCATCCAACTTATACCTGAAGAGAGAGACAATGCTAACGACCGGATATGCATGAAGAGTAGATGCCTAAGAAAATATATAATTATATTAATATTAAATATGTCTTTTCAATTTTTAGTAAATATATGTGCGTGCATGCACAAGTTTGAGTAATACTATTCTAATCACTACTAATAAAAGGACCAATAAAATTTAGATCGGTTGTGTTTATCATAAATATGAACAAGACACTGGATGATGCTTGGAAAAGTAAGAAATCTAGTGTTTCTCATTTTCAAAATTTTATTTAAGGATTAAGTAATGATAGGTGCATCATTCATCTTTCTCCTTTGGGTTGTTCAAGCGATGTCCTTGGAGTGGTCTCTTTAGTATTGGTATTATCTCGACTCATGCCCATACCATAACTCCGAGACCGAAGCACATTATTAGAGCTCCTTTCAGGATATAACAAATTTATATTCAATTAGTATATTTTAATGAATTAAAAACTCTAAAAGTTTTATTTATTTCATTAATATCTAGTTTATATAATTACTTTCTCGCAAATTCGGCTTGACAAGAAGAATACATCCAATTATACACGCTAATATCATACCTAGAGAACTAAAGGTCGTAACAAAAACCAGACCTCGGGTTTTCATTACTATCCCTAGAAGAAAATAGGAAAGTCCTTAAAATAAAATATACTGTAAAAAATAATTTTATAAAAATTTGATCATGACTAGAATGAGATAAAACATTAATAAAAATGGAATTACATGTATATGTAATTTCTAAACTAATAAACATGTTAATTTAACTTGTTTCGAATTTATTAATTTTATTGCGATTTTATCATATAAAGAGCAAACACTAGACTTATACCAGCATTTATAGACCATATTATGACACTTCTCCATTCGACCAAAGAGGCTAATGCTGCCCCTGGAATTACTCCCATCCAACTTATACCTGAAGAGAGAGACAATGCTAACGACCGGATATGCATGAAGAGTAGATGCCTAAGAAAATATATAATTATATTAATATTAAATATGTCTTTTCAATTTTTAGTAAATATATGTGCGTGCATGCACAAGTTTGAGTAATACTATTCTAATCACTACTAATAAAAGGACCAATAAAATTTAGATCGGTTGTGTTTATCATAAATATGAACAAGACACTGGATGATGCTTGGAAAAGTAAGAAATCTAGTGTTTCTCATTTTCAAAATTTTATTTAAGGATTAAGTAATGATAGGTGCATCATTCATCTTTCTCCTCTGGGTTGTTCAAGCGATGTCCTTGGAGTGGTCTCTTTAGTATTGGTATTATCTCGACTCTTGCCCATACCATAACTCCGAGACCGAAGCACATTATTAGAGCTCCTTTCAGGATATAACAAATTTATATTCAATTAGTATATTTTAATGAATTAAAAACTCTAAAAGTTTTATTTATTTCATTAATATCTAGTTTATATAATTACTTTCTCGCAAATTCGGCTTGACAAGAAGAATACATCCAATTATACACACTAATATCATACCTAGAGAACTAAAGGTCGTAACAAAAACCAGACCTCGGGTTTTCATTACTATCCCTAGAAGAAAATAGGAAAGTCCTTAAAATAAAATATACTGTAAAAAATAATTTTATAAAAATTTGATCATGACTAGAATGAGATAAAACATTAATAAAAATGGAATTACATGTATATGTAATTTCTAAACTAATAAATATGTTAATTTAACTTGTTTCGAATTTCTTAATTTTATTGCGATTTTATCATATAAAGAGCAAACACTAGACTTATACCAGCATTTATAGACCATATTATGACACTTCTCCATTCGACCAAAGAGGCTAATGCTGCCCCTGGAATTACTCCCATCCAACTTATACCTGAAGAGAGAGACAATGCTAACGACTAGATATGCATGAAGAGTAGATGCCTAAGAAAATATATAATTATATTAATATTAAATATGTCTTTTCAATTTTTAGTAAATATATGTGCGTGCATGCACAAGTTTGAGTAATACTATTCTAATCACTACTAATAAAAGGACCAATAAAATTTAGATCGGTTGTGTTTATCATAAATATGAACAAGACACTGGATGATGCTTGGAAAAGTAAGAAATCTAGTGTTTCTCATTTTCAAAATTTTATTTAAGGATTAAGTAATGATAGGTGCATCATTCATCTTTCTCCTCTGGGTTGTTCAAGCGATGTCCTTGAAGTGGTCTCTTTAGTATTGGAATTATCTCGACTCTTGCCCATACCATAACTCCGAGACCGAAGCACATTATTAGAGCTCCTTTCAGGATATAACAAATTTATATTCAATTAGTATATTTTAATGAATTAAAAACTCTAAAAGTTTTATTTATTTCATTAATATCTAGTTTATATAATTACTTTCTCGCAAATTCGGCTTGACAAGAAGAATACATCCAATTATACACACTAATATCATACCTAGAGAACTAAAGGTCGTAACAAAAACCAGACCTCGGGTTTTCATTACTATCCCTAGAAGAAAATAGGAAAGTCCTTAAAATAAAATATACTGTAAAAAATAATTTTATAAAAATTTGATCATGACTAGAATGAGATAAAACATTAATAAAAATGGAATTACATGTATATGTAATTTCTAAACTAATAAACATGTTAATTTAACTTGTTTCGAATTTATTAATTTTATTGCGATTTTATCATATAAAGAGCAAACACTAGACTTATACCAGCATTTATAGACCATATTATGACACTTCTCCATTCGACCAAAGAGGCTAATGCTGCCCCTGGAATTACTCCCATCCAACTTATACCTGAAGAGAGAGACAATGCTAACGACCGGATATGCATGAAGAGTAGATGCCTAAGAAAATATATAATTATATTAATATTAAATATGTCTTTTCAATTTTTAGTAAATATATGTGCGTGCATGCACAAGTTTGAGTAATACTATTCTAATCACTACTAATAAAAGGACCAATAAAATTTAGATCGGTTGTGTTTATCATAAATATGAACAAGACACTGGATGATGCTTGGAAAAGTAAGAAATCTAGTGTTTCTCATTTTCAAAATTTTATTTAAGGATTAAGTAATGATAGGTGCATCATTCATCTTTCTCCTCTGGGTTGTTCAAGCGATGTCCTTGGAGTGGTCTCTTTAGTATTGGTATTATCTCGACTCTTGCCCATACCATAACTCCGAGACCGAAGCACATTATTAGAGCTCCTTTCAGGATATAACAAATTATATTCAATTAGTATATTTTAATGAATTAAAAACTCTAAAAGTTTTATTTATTTCATTAATATCTAGTTTATATAATTACTTTCTCGCAAATTCGGCTTGACAAGAAGAATACATCCAATTATACACGCTAATATCATACCTAGAGAACTAAAGGTCGTAACAAAAACCAGACCTCGGGTTTTCATTACTATCCCTAGAAGAAAATAGGAAAGTCCTTAAAATAAAATATACTGTAAAAAATAATTTTATAAAAATTTGATCATGACTAGAATGAGATAAAACATTAATAAAAATGGAATTACATGTATATGTAATTTCTAAACTAATAAACATGTTAATTTAACTTGTTTCGAATTTATTAATTTTATTGCGATTTTTCCATATAAAGAGCAAACACTAGACTTATACCAGCATTTATAGACCATATTATGGGACTTCTCCATTCGACCAAAGAGGCTAATGCTGCCCCTGGAATTACTCCCATCCAACTTATACCTGAAGAGAGAGACAATGCTAACGACCGGATATGCATGAAGAGTAGATGCCTAAGAAAATATATAATTATATTAAAATTAAATATGTCTTTTCAATTTTTAGTAAATATATGTGCGTGCATGCACAAGTTTGAGTAATACTATTCTAATCACTACTAAAAAAGGACCAATAAAATTTAGATCGGTTGTGTTTATCATAAATATGAACAAGACACTGGATGATGCTTGGAAAAGTAAGAAATCTAGTGTTTCTCATTTTCAAAATTTTATTTAAGGATTAAGTAATGATAGGTGCATCATTCATTTTTCTCCTCTGGGTTGTTCAAGCGATGTCCTTGGAGTGGTCTCTTTAGTATTGGTATTATCTCGACTCTTGCCCATACCATAACTCCGAGACCGAAGCACATTATTAGAGCTCCTTTCAGGATATAACAAATTTATATTCAATTAGTATATTTTAATGAATTAAAAACTCTAAAAGTTTTATTTATTTCATTAATATCTAGTTTATATAATTACTTTCTCGCAAATTCGGCTTGACAAGAAGAATACATCCAATTATACACACTAATATCATACCTAGAGAACTAAAGGTCGTAACAAAAACCAGACCTCGGGTTTTCATTACTATCCCTAGAAGAAAATAGGAAAGTCCTTAAAATAAAATATACTGTAAAAAATAATTTTATAAAAATTTGATCATGACTAGAATGAGATAAAACATTAATAAAAATGGAATTACATGTATATGTAATTTCTAAACTAATAAATATGTTAATTTAACTTGTTTCGAATTTCTTAATTTTATTGCGATTTTATCATATAAAGAGCAAACACTAGACTTATACCAGCATTTATAGACCATATTATGACACTTCTCCATTCGACCAAAGAGGCTAATGCTGCCCCTGGAATTACTCCCATCCAACTTATACCTGAAGAGAGAGACAATGCTAACGACTAGATATGCATGAAGAGTAGATGCCTAAGAAAATATATAATTATATTAATATTAAATATGTCTTTTCAATTTTTAGTAAATACATGTGCGTGCATGCACAAGTTTGAGTAATACTATTCTAATCACTACTAATAAAAGGACCAATAAAATTTAGATCGGTTGTGTTTATCATAAATGTGAACAAGACACTAGATGATGCTTGGAAAAGTAAGAAATCTAGTGTTTCTCATTTTCAAAATTTTATTTAAGGATTAGGTTATGATAGGTGCGTCATTCATCTTTCTCCTCTGGGTTGTTCAAGCGATGTCCTTGAAGTGGTCTATTTAGTATTGGTATTATATCGACTCTTGCCCATACCATAACTCCGAGACCGAAGCACATTATTAGAGCTCCTTTCAGGATATAACAAATTTATATTCAATTAGTATATTTTAATGAATTAAAAACTCTAAAAGTTTTATTTATTTCATTAATATCTAGTTTATATAATTACTTTCTCGCAAATTCGGCTTGACAAGAAGAATACATCCAATTATACACACTAATATCATACCTAGAGAACTAAAGGTCGTAACAAAAACCAGACCTCGGGTTTTCATTACTATCCCTAGAAGAAAATAGGAAAGTCCTTAAAATAAAATATACTGTAAAAAATAATTTTATAAAAATTTGATCATGACTAGAATGAGATAAAACATTAATAAAAATGGAATTACATGTATATGTAATTTCTAAACTAATAAATATGTTAATTTAACTTGTTTCGAATTTATTAATTTTATTGCGATTTTATCATATAAAGAGCAAACACTAGACTTATACCAGCATTTATAGACCATATTATGACACTTCTCCATTCGACCAAAGAGGCTAATGCTGCCCCTGGAATTACTCCCATCCAACTTATACCTGAAGAGAGAGACAATGCTAACGACCGGATATGCATGAAGAGTAGATGCCTAAGAAAATATATAATTATATTAATATTAAATATGTCTTTTCAATTTTTAGTAAATATATGTGCGTGCATGCACAAGTTTGAGTAATACTATTCTAATCACTACTAATAAAAGGACCAATAAAATTTAGATCGGTTGTGTTTATCATAAATATGAACAAGACACTGGATGATGCTTGGAAAAGTAAGAAATCTAGTGTTTCTCATTTTCAAAATTTTATTTAAGGATTAAGTAATGATAGGTGCATCATTCATCTTTCTCCTCTGGGTTGTTCAAGCGATGTCCTTGGAGTGGTCTCTTTAGTATTGGTATTATCTCGACTCTTGCCCATACCATAACTCCGAGACCGAAGCACATTATTAGAGCTCCTTTCAGGATATAACAAATTTATATTCAATTAGTATATTTTAATGAATTAAAAACTCTAAAAGTTTTATTTATTTCATTAATATCTAGTTTATATAATTACTTTCTCGCAAATTCGGCTTGACAAGAAGAATACATCCAATTATACACACTAATATCATACCTAGAGAACTAAAGGTCGTAACAAAAACCAGACCTCGGGTTTTCATTACTATCCCTAGAAGAAAATAGGAAAGTCCTTAAAATAAAATATACTGTAAAAAATAATTTTATAAAAATTTGATCATAACTAGAATGAGATAAAACATTAATAAAAATGGAATTACATGTATATGTAATTTCTAAACTAATAAATATGTTAATTTAACTTGTTTCGAATTTATTAATTTTATTGCGATTTTACCATATAAAGAGCAAACACTAGACTTATACCAGCATTTATAGACCATATTATGACACTTCTCCATTCGACCAAAGAGGCTAATGCTGCCCCTGGAATTACTCCCATCCAACTTATACCTGAAGAGAGAGACAATGCTAACGACCGGATATGCATGAAGAGTAGATGCCTAAGAAAATATATAATTATATTAATATTAAATATGTCTTTTCAATTTTTAGTAAATATATGTGCGTGCATGCACAAGTTTGAGTAATACTATTCTAATCACTACTAATAAAAGGACCAATAAAATTTAGATCGGTTGTGTTTATCATAAATATGAACAAGACACTGGATGATGCTTGGAAAAGTAAGAAATCTAGTGTTTCTCATTTTCAAAATTTTATTTAAGGATTAGTAATGATAGGTGCATCATTCATTTTCTCCTCTGGGTTGTTCAAGCGATGTCCTTGGAGTGGTCTCTTTAGTATTGGTATTATCTCGACTCATGCCCATACCATAACTCCGAGACCGAAGCACATTATCAGAGCTCCTTTCAGGATATAACAAATTTATATTCAATTAGTATATTTTAATGAATTAAAAACTCTAAAAGTTTTATTTATTTCATTAATATCTAGTTTATATAATTACTTTCTCGCAAATTCGACTTGACAAGAAGAATACATCCAATTATACACACTAATATCATACCTAGAGAACTAAAGGTCGTAACAAAAACCAGACCTCGGGTTTTCATTACTATCCCTAGAAGAAAATAGGAAAGTCCTTAAAATAAAATATACTGTAAAAAATAATTTTATAAAAATTTGATCATAACTAGAATGAGATAAAACATTAATAAAAATGGAATTACATGTATATGTAACTTCTAAACTAATAAATATGTTAATTTAACTTGTTTCGAATTTATTAATTTTATTGCGATTTTACCATATAAAGAGCAAACAATAGACTTATACCAGCATTTATAGACCATATTATGAGACTTCTCCATTCGACCAAAGAGGCTAATGCTGCCCCTGGAATTACTCCCATCCAACTTATACCTGAAGAGAGAGACAATGCTAACGACCGGATATGCATGAAGAGTAGATGCCTAAGAAAATATATAATTATATTAATATTAAATATGTCTTTTCAATTTTTATTAAATATATGTGGGTGCATGCACAAGTTTGAGTAATACTATTCTAATCACTACTAATAAAAGGACAAATAAAATTTAGATCGGTTGTGTTTATCATAAATATGAACAAGACACTGGATGATGCTTGGAAAAGTAAGAAATCTAGTGTTTCTCATTTTCAAAATTTTATTTAAGGATTAAGTAATGATAGGTGCATCATTCATCTTTCTCCGCTGGGTTGTTCAAGCGATGTCCTTGGAGTGGTCTCTTTAGTATTGGTATTATCTCGACTCTTGCCCATACCATAACTCCGAAACCGAAGCACATTATCAGAGTTCCTTTCGGGATATAACAAATTTATATTCAATTAGTATATTTTAATTAAATGAAACCTCTAAAAGTTTTATTTATTTCATTAATATCTAGTTTATATAATTACTTTCTCGCAAATTCGGCTTGACAAGAAGAATACATCCAATTATACTCACTAATATGATACCTAGAGAACTAAAGGTCGTAACGAAAACCAGACCTCGGGTTTTCATTACTATCCCTAGCAGAAAATAGGAAAGTCCTTAAAATAAAATATACTGTAAAAAATAATTTTATAACAATTTGATCATAACTAGAATGAGATAAAACATTAATAAAAATGGAATTACATGTATATGTAACTTCTAAACTAATAAATATGTTAATTTAACTTGTTTCAAATTTATTAATTTTATTGCGATTTTACCATATAAAGAGCAAACACTAGACTTAAACCAGCATTTATAGACCATATTATGGGACTTCTCCATTCGATAAAAGAGGTTAATGTTGCCCCTGGAATTACTCCGATCCAACTTATACCTGAAGAGACAGACAATGCTAACGACCGAATATGCATGAAGAGTAGATGCCTAAGAAAATATATAATTATATTAATATTAAATATGTCTTTTCAATTTTTATTAAATATATGTGCGTGCATGCACAAGTTTGAGTAATACTATTCTAATCACTACTAATAAAAGGACAAATAAAATTTAGATCGGTTGTGTTTATCATAAATATGAACAAGACACTGGATGATGCTTGGAAAAGTAAGAAATCTAGTGTTTCTCATTTTCAAAATTTTATTTAAGGATTAAGTAATGATAGGTGCATCATTCATCTTTCTCCTCTGCATTGTTCAACACGACTCGGTATACCCATTTTGTGACCAACTACAGGATCACCACTCCCAAATTCATCACCATAGAATCCGAGTTCCCCGCAAGGAACCAAGCCTCTCAACAAGCCCGGAGTCAACAACATCATTGGAACTCAGTCCGTTCATCACTAGGCATCGGCCTTTCATGAATGCATGCACACCAAACATGCATCATAATCAACATAGCAACAACAGCATCATATAGTCATGTTATCATCATCATTAATAGCATGACATACAACTCAACAAAACAACAACAACATTGCAACGATATCACATCGTTACATAACACATTTATAACTAAACACGTAAATTCAACATCTCATCATTATAAACACCTCATACACAATCATATAATCACTGTTAATTGTTTATAATACAATTACAGCGACTTACTAAGAGTCTCGCAACTCAACGTACTCAAAAACTCACCAACATTAGCTTCACAGCACAGTTCGCGCCGCCAACATAGGGACGCGCCGCGAACTCCTCCATTACTCCAGGACGCGCCGCGAACGAAGGATCGCGTCGCGAACAATTAATTCGCTTCAGTACGCGCCGCGCAGCAGGGTTCGCGCCGCGAACGATGCGTTACAAAACTCCTCTGAATCCTGCCCAGTTCGCGCCGCGAACTGGGCTTCGCGCGCGAACAGAAGCCATCTGCTACGGAAACCAGCGCAGCTTTGCTTCTCTACTCGCCATAACTCATACCCCACAGCTAACAACCCAATATCAACATTTAACAGTCATATATACACAACATACTTCGATTATAATGCATATAACTCAACAAAACTCACAGATCGGAGGATTTCCATCAAAACCCCAACTTTCCCAATCTCCCTAAAATCCCCAAAATCCATCAACAATCCAACATATATCATGAAGTTGCTCGCATATTATCGTTTAATAAGGTTCAGACCCCTTACCTCTTTGGATTGAAGGAAGTTCTGAGCAATCTTTGGCCTTTTCCTCTTCCTTCTCTTTCTCTTCAGCGTTTCTCCCTTTCTCTGACTCTGAGGCAAAAATACGTGAAAACACTCTGAGTTCTCACCTTGGCCTCTTTTATCCATTTCCACTTTTACCCTTCCACTCTTCATATTCCATTTATTTTATTTATTTAATTATTATTAAAATAAATAACATCTATAAATAATAATAATAATTCCCAATATTATTTAATAATTCATTTTACCTTCAAATAATCATATTAAAATAATATTTAAATTAATCTAACAATATTCTGGGTGTTACAACTCTCCCCCACTTTAGATGTTTTCGTCCTCGAAAACATACCTCAAGCAAATAGAGCCGGATACGACTCCTTCATCTGATCTTCACGCTCCCAAGTCAAGCTCTCACCAGCTGGACCTCCCCAAACAACTTTCACTAGAGAAATCTTCTTACCTCTCAGGGTCTTCTCTTCTCGGTCATCTATCCGAATTGGCAACACCTCAACGGTCAAATTATCCCTCACCTGGATATCATCCAACTGAACAACATGCGAAGGATCCGCAATATATTTTCTCAACTGAGATACATGAAACACATCATGCAGATTAGAAAGCGATGGCGGTAAAGCTATCTGATACGCCACTTCCCCAACCCTCTTCAAAACCTGATACGGACCCACAAACCTCGGAGTAAGCTTTTTAGACTTTAAAGCTCTACCCACACCTGTCGTCGGAGTAACTCTCAAGAACACATGATCTCCCTCTTGGAACTCCAGTGCCTTCCTCCTCTTATCATGATAACTCTTCTGACGACTCTGAGAAATCTTCATTTTCTCCTGAATCATCTTAACCCTTTCAGTCGTCTGCTGCACAATCTCAGGTCCGAGTACAACACTCTCACCTGGTTCATACCAACACAATGGAGTTCTACACCTCCTACCATACAATGCTTCATATGGAGCCATACCGATACTAGCATGAAAACTATTATTATAAGTAAACTCCACCAACGGCAAATAACTATCCCAAGAACCACTCTGCTCCAACACACAAGCTCTCAACAAATCCTCCAAGGATTGGATAGTTCTTTCAGTCTGACCATCAGTCTGAGGATGATAAGCTGAACTCAACCTCAACTTAGTCCCCAACGCTTTCTGCAAACTTTCCCAAAATCTAGAAGTAAATCTGGGATCTCTATCAGACACAATACTGGATGGAATACCATGCAGCCTCACTATCTCCTCAATATACAACTCTGCCAACTTCTCTAAAGAGTGATTAATCTTCATCGGCAAGAAATGCGCCGACTTAGTCAATCGATCCACAATCACCCAAATAGAATCATTACCTTTCACCGTCCTCGGCAATCCCGTCACAAAATCCATGGAAATGCTATCCCACTTCCATTCAGGAATCTTCAAAGGTTGCATCATACCTGCCGGTTTCTGATGTTCAATCTTTGACTTCTGACAAGTCAAACAGGCATACACAAACTTAGCAACATCTCTTTTCATACCAGCCCACCAAAACAACTTCTTCAAATCTTGATACATTTTAGTTGCACCTGGATGGATACTCAATCCACTCCTATGGCCCTCTTCAAGAATACTCTTTTTCAATTCAGACACCTCAGGAACACAAACTCTACCTTTAAATCGCAGGATGCCATTCTCATCAATCTCAAAATTACCACCATTACCCTGGTTAACCATAGTAATATGATCAACTAGAGCGACATCAACTTGCTGACCATTCCGAATATCTTCCAGAATTCCACTAGTCAACTTCAGCATACCCAACTTTACACTATCAGCGGAAACTTCACAACCCAAACTCATATCACGGAACTGTTCAATTAACTCAAGCTCCCGAACCATCATCATAGACATATGTAGAGACTTTCTACTCAGCGCATCTGCAACTACATTAGCCTTACCGGGATGATAACTCAATTCAAAGTCAAAATCCTTCAGTAATTCTAACCACCTTCTCTGCCTCATATTTAACTCTTTCTGATCAAACAGATACTTCAGACTCTTGTGATCACTGAACACTTCGAATCTGGAACCATACAGATAATGCCTCCACATTTTCAACACAAATACAACAGCTGCAAGTTCTAGATCATGCGTAGGATAATTCCTCTCATGAACTTTCAACTGTCTAGAAGCATAAGCTACAACCTTACCATTCTGCATCAAAACACCACCAAGACCCATCAAAGAAGCATCACAATAAACAACGAAGGACTCACCAGGATTAGGCAAGATCAACACTGGAGCACTGGTCAACCGCCTCTTCAACTCAACAAAACTCGCTTCACAAGCTGCATCCCACACATACACTTGACCCTTCTTAGTCAACTGCGTCAACGGCAATGCCAACTTAGAGAAGCCCTCAATAAATCTGCGATAATAACCAGCTAACCCCAGAAAACTGCGTATCTCAGTAGCAGACTTCGGAGTCTCCCACTGTAATACAGCATCAACTTTAGCAGGATCAACAGAAATCCCACCACTCGAAATCACATGGCCAAGGAAACTCACTTCCTTCAACCAGAACTCACATTTAGATAACTTTGCATATAATTTCTTTTCTCTTAACACCTGCAAAACAATTCTCAGATGTCCTGCATGCTCTTCTTCCGTCTTAGAATATATCAATATATCATCTATGAACACCACAACAAAATTATCAAGGTACGGATGAAATATACGATTCATATATTCCATAAACACACCTGGAGCATTAGACACACCGAACGGCATCACAGTGTATTCATAATGACCATACCTCGTACGGAAAGCAGTCTTCGCAATATCATCTGACTTCACTCGGATCTGATGATAACCCGACCGCAAATCAATCTTACTGAAAACATGAGCTCTAACCAACTGGTCCATCAAATCATCAATCCTCGGCAATGGATACCGATTCTTGATAGTCACCTTATTCAACTGCCGATAATCGACACACAACCTCATCGTACCTTCTTTCTTCTTCACTAACAATACTGGTGCACCCCAAGGAGAAACACTTGGACGCACAAACTTCTTCTCAAGCAATTCTTCAAGTTGCTTCTTCAATTCAACTAATTCAGTTGCCGACATTCTATAAGGAGACATCGACACTGGACTCGTACCTGGTACTAAGTCAATGGCAAATTCGACTTCACGTTCTGGAGGTAAATCACTTACATCCTCCGGAAACACATCCTGAAATTCACAGACAACAGGCAAATCTACACTCACCACTTTCTTATCCGCTTGCAGAGACGCAAATAAAGCGAATATCTGAGCTTCATCTTTCACAAAATCCCCCACCTGCCTAGCAGATAGAAATCTTGCCTCATCATTCTCACCAACTTCAGAAAACCGCACCGTCTTCCTATAGCAGTTGATAAACACGCCATAGAATTCTAGCCAATTCATTCCCAGAATAATATCAATTTGGTGCAAGGGTAAGCACACCAAATCAACCACGAACTCTCTCTCAAAGATCGTCAAATGACAACCTCGACAGACAACAGAAGTCTTCACAGAACCATTAGCAGGAGTATCTATCACCATACTTCCGCCTAGGGACGACATAATCACACCAATCCTGGTCGCACACTCATACGAAATAAACGAATGAGTAGCACCAGTGTCAACAATAGCAAGCAATTCAACATTATTAATCAAGCAAGTACCTTTAATCAGATTATCTTCTTTAGGAGCTTCAGCCCCACTCAGAGCAAACACCCTACCAGTAGTATGAGTTGCAGTAGCCGCCTTCTTCGGTTTCGAGCACTGGGAACTGATATGGCCTTTCTCGCCACAATTAAAACATGTCGGACCAACATCCTTACATTCAGTAACTCTATGACCAGCCTGACCGCATTGGAAACATCTCAGCACTTTCTTGGTACAGCTATCAGCACGGTGGCCTGGCTCGCCACACTTGAAACATTTACCAGCTATGGGAGATCCTCCCCCACTTGGCTTCTTCTCATCTACCACTTTCTGCTTACCTTTACCATTCGGAGATGCATAAGGACTACCACAATCCTTATTCTTCTTCTCACTAAGACTCTTGTAATGAGCAGTCCTAGCCTTGCTATCTTCATCAAATATCCTGCACTTATTAACCAGTGTAGGAAACCTACGAATCTCCTGGTAACCAATGCCTTGTTTGATTTCGGGACGCAACCCGTTCTCAAACTTGACACACTTGGATTCCTCAGCATCAGCATTATTATAATGAGGACAATACTGCACCAGCTCCTCAAACTTCGAAGCGTAATCAGCAACAGACATGTTACCCTGCTTCAGTTCTAGAAATTCCATCTCCTTCTTACATCGCACATCAGCAGGAAAATATTTCTCCAGAAAGACCGTCTTGAACCTTTCCCAAGTCATCTCAGCACCTGGTACTTCAATTCTCTGGCGAGTGTTATCCCACCAGTTTTCAGCCTCTTCAGATAACATATGCGTACCAAACTGCACCTTCTGTGCTTCAGTACACGTCATCACCCGGAAAATCTTCTCAATTTCCCTCAGCCAAATCTGAGCACCATCTGGATCATAGCGCCCTTTAAATGTAGGAGGGTTATTCTTCAGAAACCTTCCCAAATTCTTAAACTCGTCGACCGGCGGATTCTGCTGCGCCTGCATAGCTTGCGCCATAGCAGCCAAAGCCTCAGCAATCGCACGGTCATTTTCTCCAGCCATACTCTGCACAACACAACCACAACTGTTAAATATCGACAGTGTCATTTACACTAATCGACCAACAGGGAAAACATCACATTATGACTCGACTGGACTGACTATGCTCTGATACCACTAATGTAACACCCTTCTACCCAAACGACATATTTAAATAAATTATCAGAGTACAACATGTAGAAGAGTTTACATTTCTTACAACATAACACTTATCGCATCACAACATAAAACATATTATTTATTTTATTAAAACTTCGCAGCGGACAACAACACAAATATTATCATTCATCATATAACAATTCATAATAATGTTTCAACATTATTTCAACAAAGCATCTCAACATATTAGTCATCATAAACAACGTAAATAATAACCAATTATCTATCGAATCCCATAACCCCGGTGTCACATGACCAGAGCATTTGACTCGACTCTGTAGAATAACTCTACACTTATTCTTCAAACCTCAACAATAGCTACTCCTCTTTATCTGCACATTGCTCATCATAGATGAACATAAACACATGCAGAAGGGGTGAGAATTACATTATTAAATAATAATATAACGACAGAAATATAAACATAAATATATTTCACATATGCCAACACAGCTCATCATAATCATCATAATCAACATACTCATGAACATCAACAAAACAACATAACAAATGCAATGCACACACCCATGCATGACTCAACACGACTCGGTATACCCATTTTGTGACCAACTACAGGATCACCACTCCCAAATTCATCACCATAGAATCCGAGTTCCCCGCAAGGAACCAAGCCTCTCAACAAGCCCGGAGTCAACAACATCATTGGAACTCAGTCCGTTCATCACTAGGCATCGGCCTTTCATGAATGCATGCACACCAAACATGCATCATAATCAACATAGCAACAACAGCATCATATAGTCATGTTATCATCATCATTAATAGCATGACATACAACTCAACAAAACAACAACAACATTGCAACGATATCACATCGTTACATAACACATTTATAACTAAACACGTAAATTCAACATCTCATCATTATAAACACCTCATACACAATCATATAATCACTGTTAATTGTTTATAATACAATTACAGCGACTTACTAAGAGTCTCGCAACTCAACGTACTCAAAAACTCACCAACATTAGCTTCACAGCACAGTTCGCGCCGCCAACATAGGGACGCGCCGCGAACTCCTCCATTACTCCAAGACGCGCCGCGAACGAAGGATCGCGTCGCGAACAATTAATTCGCTTCAGTACGCGCCGCGCAGCAGGGTTCGCGCCGCAAACGATGCGTTACAAAACTCCTCTGAATCCTGCCCAGTTCGCGCCGCGAACTGGGCTTCGCGCGCGAACAGAAGCCATCTGCTACGGAAACCAGCGCAGCTTTGCTTCTCTACTCGCCATAACTCATACCCCACAGCTAACAACCCAATATCAACATTTAACAGTCATATATACACAACATACTTCGATTATAATGCATATAACTCAACAAAACTCACAGATCGGAGGATTTCCATCAAAACCCCAACTTTCCCAATCTCCCTAAAATCCCCAAAATCCATCAACAATCCAACATATATCATGAATTTGCTCGCATATTATCGTTTAATAAGGTTCAGACCCCTTACCTCTTTGGATTGAAGGAAGTTCTGAGCAATCTTTGGCCTTTTCCTCTTCCTTCTCTTTCTCTTCAGCGTTTCTCCCTTTCTCTGACTCTGAGGCAAAAATACGTGAAAACACTCTGAGTTCTCACCTTGGCCTCTTTTATCCATTTCCACTTTTACCCTTCCACTCTTCATATTCCATTTATTTTATTTATTTAATTATTATTAAAATAAATAACATCTATAATAATAATAATAATAATTCCCAATATTATTTAATAATTCATTTTACCTTCAAATAATCATATTAAAATAATATTTAAATTAATCTAACAATATTCTGGGTGTTACAGGAGAGGCCAAAGAGTGGTTACATGTAACATCCGAGGGCGATGGAGTGGCTGTCGATGCATGATGCATGACAATGAGACACTCCTAGCAGCTTCTAGGGGAAAAACCGAATTCACATCGGAATGAGAGGGATCCTGAGGCTGTGCAGGTATGAGACTACGTGGTTGAAAGAAGGCTTATAAGGATTAATTGGTACTACCTATATCAACAAGATGCATCTTCTTTTCGGTATCCTAACCAATAAGAACTCCATAGTTAAGCGTGCTTGACTTGGAGTAGTATTGGGATGGGTGACCTTCTGGGAAGTTTCCTGAAAAGCGTGCGAGTGAGGACAGAACATGTTGAAAAAGGCCCGTGTTGATTTGTGGGGTTAGTTGATAATCCTGAAAGCAGTCTGGGGTGTTACATAGTGGAATAGAGGAAGTTAGACCTTGGTGTTAAGAGAAGTATGTGATAGAAGTATTATGGTCACAAGTAAGTGTAGTGAATTCCTTGTCTTGAGATGGATGTAAGTAACATACCTTTTGTTGAGCAGTGAGTCTTGTATTCTAAGAAGTTGAGTTGATGATAGACAATGAAAGATAAGCTAAGCTGGAGCATATGGACTAAGTGTAGGATGTTGAATATGTTATGTTGTAAGAGCTTATTGGGGGACAATGAGGATTGTCCGTAGCAAGTCATCTAGACAAGTAACCCCAGTATGATGAAGGGAGTAGTAGGTATTGGTTTCGAAGAAAATTCCAATCATAAGCGTGTGGCAATGATAAGGTTCATCTTAAGTGCATTTTATTTGGATTGAAAGAGTAATATTGGCTTATTGGAAGTCTGGTTGTTATTTATCTCCTTGAGAAGTATTTGGTTGGTTGGTTAGTCGCAGAGTATAAACATTCACACCGTGTTGGAGCTAAGGATGTCCTAAATGTCATAAGTGTACCGTTGTGGATGTACAAATTGAGGATGGAGTTGCAAGTCACCGCAAGTCAGATTGGTAGTTTTGAGATTGGGATTTTTGAAGGTGTAGTGCGTAGTTGGTCATCTGAGGAGATATCATGGAAGTCAGACGCATGGGAAAACCAACCTGGTAGACCATGCTCAATTTAAGTAAGTCTGGGAAGTACCATTATTATGATTATGAATAAATATAAGGAACAGACTTGGAAGAGACCTACTAAGGGGTGATCTGGAAGGGATTAGATAGGTATGTGGTATAGATATTGATAAGGTGTGAAGCGGTTGGTCATGGTATGAAATTGATTGATACATTCGGATTCATAGCCTTAGATGTAGACTCCCTGAGAGTGGTAATGGATGTGTACGATGATACTTTACCGTATTGGAAGGATTCATGAGCTATACTTCCAAAAAGGAACGAGAATCAGTTATTCCTAAAGTTAAACATGTGACTCGGATTGTATGTTAGTAAGAGCATGAGCTAAGATTATGGAAGACGGGACAAGATGATTGAGATGAATGATTGTGGATACGAAGTGAAATGTTGTCTCTAGATATGTGTGAAGTATTGTGTGTGACTCTATGAGGTGTATGGACACTCATAGTTATGTTCGAGATTGCTTAAGTTTCTTAGAAGTGGTGTTTTGTTGATGATTTAAAGTTCCTTGATGATGTTATGTTGTTTTGGTCGAGATCATGTGTTGGGAGAAATATTGAATGAATCAAAACCCTATGAGGGGATTTGATATGGAATATAGTAACCAGGACCGGATATTGTCAAACTAATTTGGTTTAGCTGCATCAAACACATGATGAATTTGGATGTTCTATATGTTTATGGTTGTAGCCATGTAACTCCTGGATACCTATGTTCTGAAGAGTGTTGGTTTTATTCTACACTTTTGTGAGTCACCAAGGAAGTTATTCTACTAATAGAAGTTGGTAAGGTTCTAGTACCATTTTGGACAGTAGGCACTCTGAGGGTAAGTGTGTTTCTTTGAAGATTGTTAGCTAAACAGTAGTGCCTAGGAACCCCAAGTGTTTCACTATTGGAATCAGGGTATCACACTGGAAGGTGATGGATGAAAGAGCTCAATCAAGTCTATGGGGATCAGAGAGATAGTTACTCGTAAGAATGGAGGTAAGGATGAGAGTAAGATAATCTTGTGCTAATGGTTCTATCTTTTTGGAGTAGTACGAGAGAAGGGAAGCAGTAGGAGTAAGGGCTTGTAGCATACATTATCATATCAAGTGAAGTTGATGAGATTACCGGTAGATGGATTACAAGTTTGTCACATTTGTTGAAGGAATAACAAGAAAAGGGCAGTCAATACTATTTGTGGTAAGGGAATCAATAAATTTTCTTATGAAGAATTAATGAGTATTGATTAACCGAGTCCAGATGAGATGTTGTAATTATGTTTTGTGTAACTTAGTGAAAGGAAGGGAAGTCGTGGTTTCCGGGAAGAAAGTGACCCACTGATGTTGAGAGGTATATAAGAGGAATTATGTGGAAGCAAGTTTAAATGTTAATCCAATATTAGAATGAGATTGTGATGGAAATCAAGAAGTTTCGGGAGTTCATGAAAGAGGGAAAAATTGTTAGCAAAGACAAGTTAGAAGAATGAGTATGTCCGAGACTTGAAATTGAAGAGAATGAGTATGTCCGAGACTAGAACGTTAATACAAGGATTGTTCGTTTGTTGAGTAAAGGAAATTCGGGGGCGAATTTCAATTTAAGGGGGGGAGAATGTAATATCCCATATTCCCTTAAATGCTCAATTAGTTGTCAGTTGAGATCAATTGAGTTCCTATGTAAATTATCTATTATCATTTGTAACAATTGGAGCTCTTATGTGCTCTAAATGTTGTCAATTGGGACCAATAGAGTAACTAGTGAAATCTAAAGGGATTAATTATTAATAAAGAGACAGACCAATATTAATAAGTACAATAGAG
Organism: Lathyrus oleraceus; assembly: GCF_024323335.1. Taxonomy (NCBI): domain Eukaryota; kingdom Viridiplantae; phylum Streptophyta; class Magnoliopsida; order Fabales; family Fabaceae; genus Lathyrus; species Lathyrus oleraceus. The sequence continues at coordinate 191,831 of NW_026112411.1, forward strand.
GACATTTTTGGTAACATCAATAATTGGTCAATTGGTGTTGGAAGATGAAATATCAATTGGGATATTTTGATTACTACTTAATATTATATATTATATATATATATATGTAATGTATTATGTGTGGTAAAGGAAAGAAAAGAAGAAAGGATAAGAATAGAAGAAGAGAGAAAGAGAGTTATCAGAAAGAAAAAGAAAGAGAGAAGAAGAAAAAGAGAAAGAAAGAGGAAAAGAAGAAAGAGAAAGAGGAAGAAGAGAAGAAGAGGAAGGAAGGAAGAAGATGGAAAATCATCTTCATCATCTCATCTTCATCATCACCAACTTCATCTTCTTCTACTAGGTGAGTTCTTAGATAGTTTTAGCCTTTGGGGGAAAATAATCTATATTTGTGGGGTTAGGGTTTGTGTGAATTTGTGATAAACTTGTTGTGGAAAAATCATGTTATGTGAAAATTGTAGGTAAAAATGGTATATGGAAAGGAAAATAAAAGAGGAGTTAATTAAGGAAAGAAGTTACTCTGCAGAATTAAATTTTCTATCTGTGCAGAATGTGTCAGCAGTGGGGTTCGAACCCAGGACCTCCTTTGAACTGTACATGCCTTACCACTAGGCTAGAGAGGTTGTTGTTGATTGCTTATGCAATGAATAAATATTAATCTAAATCTTGATTAACATAGATTAATGAATTAATTGAGCGTTATAACTCCGTTTTGGATGCGGACGGATGCATTAGTAAGATAATGAAAAAGGCTATTATTATGATATCATATTATAGTATATTATGTGTCTTACAAATTAAATGAATTATATTTATGATGGGTGTTAAACATGGTTGATATGGTTGATTGTGAAATAACATGACTAAAGATAACGTAAAGGACTATTATTATTGTTCCATGTTATAAAATAGTATGTGATTTATAAATGCCATGAATTTTATCATGATGAAATTAAATATTGTTGTTATGTGGAAGGTGAAATAACACGATTAAAAACCTTACAAAGATGAGTGAGGAAACCTAGAAGAATAATTTGATTAATAACCTAGAAAGATAATCTAGGTTATGGAACATGTGAGATGCATGTATGAGAATACGGTATTCATTCGTACGACGCTTATGTGAGGTCGTGGACGAATTGTCGCCATGATTGAGAATGAGACACATTATATGGAACATGCCATGTTATTATTTGTGTATTATTATTATTATTTGTGTATTATGGTGAATGAAGTCACCTATGATTGATGAATTTGTTATGGTTCGTGGAACCAATGTTTTGTGGAACCGATCATGTATTCAGAATGTGTGTTTTCTGTGATGGTACACATCTCTATTGGTATGCTTAAACGTGTAAGCATTGGGATGTGGGACCAATGATTCGAGCCTCAATTGGGTTTGAGCCCCAACCATGGCGGACATGGGGGAAAGGTGGACACCTAAGTGGGTTAGAGTCCCATACGGTGAAAGATACTCAAAGTGGGTTAGAGTCCCATACGAGTGATGGTTCTTAAAAGTGGGTTAGAGTCCCATAGGGGAACCTGATATCCACCGCGAAAGTCGAATCATACGGACATGCGTGAACCAAGCCTTGGCCTAAACGTAGGTCCGGTTGGGGATCGATGTTGCGTGAATATGAATAATGATCGTGGTTGAGTTATGAGAACTCAGATGCATGTTGCCATACAATTGCGAGTTAGTTCCCCATCGTTCAAGTCTTCGTTCCCTTGTTGACTTGAGTTGGATATGAGTTGAATATCGATTAGAATACCCTGTAGAGCCGAGTGGACCCATAGGATAGGAGAACTCACTGAGATTATTATCTCATCCCATCATTAATGTTATTTTTTCAGGTATTCTTTACAGGTTGGATCTAAGAGAAACTGTTATGGATGTTTCAAGGGTTGCTGTTCATTATGATCTTCCGCTGTGGGGTTGTGTGCAATGAAGATATTGTACATAGTTCTTAGATTTTTTATTGTTTAGGCATTATTGTATAACATGTTCCATTGATGTTTTAGTTTGGACATGTATACATATTGATTCCATTAGGCACTTATGTTGTGACAGTACCAAAATTTAACACTTGTATGATATTATTCTAGATATATATTATACGGGTTGTTACAGTAATACTCTGCTAACGTTATGCACTTTTCCCTTGCCAACCATCCGATAGTATGGTGACGACAAATACAGCTGACAATGGGAAATGCCCTAAAACCAATAATAACAAGAAATCGTTAATGTGTATATATGTCAAATACATAATTTAAGCAAATAGTTCAATTTAAGACAATTATATGTAATTACCTCTGGAATGTTCGGCTGAAAGGTACAGTTGATACTGTTTTTGTCCGAAGCATCTCTGTATACTGTTGAGGCGCTAGCCTCTCTTTCTCTCCTCAATGCATCAAGCTCAGCTTGCATGGCTTCCAATCTTGCATGAAGCTCCCGATTACTAGGAGCCTTTCCTTTTTTAATACTCAGGGAGGTCGGAGTGACTCCAAATCCCTTACCCCTCACCCGACCAGAATACTCAGGGACATCTAATGCCCGACTAAGTATGCCCTTAGTATCATCGGGAGATAAAGACTGAGATAGCTCCTCCTGAAAAATCAGATGAATATCGTATACTTGTCAAATATTTGTGTATAAAAATGTTATTCAATTAATGAAAAAATGTTATACTTACAGATTTCTGGTATACGTGTAAAACTTCTTCTTGAGGAACTCCAGATTTGCCCACACGGGCTTCCTTCCACAAAACATGTGCAGGAAGAGATGTTTCTGAACTTTCCTCCTTCTGCAGCTACACATTAAGTCATACAATTTGATCAGATAAAACTAATATATGATGAACAAATTTGTTATCGCAATTTATAAATACTTACCATGGATTGTTCTAAGCGTCCATATCCGACACGTCCTTTTCGGTACGGATATGGGGGACTTGATGCTCTTTCCCGATTTGTAGCACTTATTCTTTGAAAAACCGGGTCTTGTCTTTTGGATTTGAAAGCTTCCCATTCTTCAGCCGATATCAAACTTTCATATTTTTTAGGAAGCTCCGCATCCACAAAATTACCATCCGCATCCTTAAGGAACTTGGATGATAAAAATGTCTGAAACCCTCTTAGAAGCTTTCCGGCCAATTTCATACAAAAACCTCTTCTTTCTTCTTCGATGTTAAAACATCGCTAAGAAAAACATACAGATTGATAGTTAGTATCGGTAATTGAAAAAACATAATTGATACCGTATAATTAAGGGCCAAATGATTGTACCTTTATCTCACTCCAAATTTTTTCTTTGGACTCATTCAGCTCTTTGTTTCTCCAATCATCACATGTAATGGGAATTTCATTCCTTACTAGTGCACCGATAAAACTAGTTAAGGTATGCCCATTAGGTTCTATAAGCTGTCCCTGGTTGTTCCAATAGACATCTAGTATGATGCCTCGAGATCTTCCTTGGACCACCCTTCTCATTACTGTGATGCCTCTTCGAATTTCTTCTTCCGCGGATACTTTTTTACTAACTTCCTCATGTTGGTCATCAGCCATGTCTAACCTATAATAAACCAAGGAAACCATCAAATATCAAATATAACTTATAATCAAAGCAATTGAAAACAAAAAAATAAAGAAATCATGCATTATCAGATATAACTTATAATCAAAGCAATTGAAAACAAAAATATAATGAAATCATGCATTATCACATATAACTTATAATCAAAACAATTGAAAAAAAAAAATAAAGAAACCATGGATAATTTACCTAAGTCACTAACATCTCTTTCTTTTCTTTGTTGGAATATTAATCACTTGTTTCTTAGCAATGCGTACGGATGAATTGATCCAAATTCCCTCATTATGATCGTTTCTTATATATGACTCATCCGGTATAAGATCCTCAACTTCATCATTTCTATTCAACTCATTCCGTCTAATGCATGACTCATTCTCAACATCAATATCACATTGATCGACACCGCTATCATCAGTCACTTTGTTAGAGAAAAGCACTATAGACCATTTTGTACTCTTCGGGTCATTCACATAGAACACTTGTTTAGCTTGAGATGCTAGAATAAAAGGTTCATCTTTGTACCCCACCCTAGTAAGATCAACTTGCAAAAATCCAGACTTATCCATTCGTATGCCACTACTATTCACCCACTTGCAACCAAAGATGGGAATCTGAAACTTCTCGTAATCAAACACCCAAATGTGCTCAATAACTCCAAAATATGACAAATTTGCATATTTGGGGTTTAAGTCCTTCATACTTGATATATGCATTGCTTCAGCTAGCACGGTGACACCACTATTTTGCATAGTACTCTTATCATCTTGTTCTTTGGTATAAAATGTGTATCCATTAATTGAATATGCGCTATGAGAAAACACATGCAAACTTGGACCATATGTCAAACATCTCAACATTTCTGTTACCGAAGAAGGATCTGAAGAGCGCTTCAAATAAATATGATCCTTCAACCATTGTATGAAACTTTGGTTGTGCTCTATAACTATCCAATTTTCATTTCTGTTCGGATTTAACCTTCGGAGTACATCCTTGTGCATTTCAACATATGGCTCAACCTCATTATTATTGTGCAGAACATACAAATGAACTTGATCCTGTTCATCCCTTGATATTGTCACAATTTTATTCCCAATTAATTTTTTACCTTCCATTTTGTCGAAAATCTGAGCTCTGGGGAGTCCAATCGATTGAACGTTAGACAAATATTCAGTACAAAACTCAACAGCTTCTTCAACAATGTATCGTTCAACAATACAACCCTCTGGTCGACTTCGGGATTTCACGTACCCTTTTAATATTTTCATATACCGTTCAGCAGGGTACATCCATCTCATATAAGCTGGTCCACACAACTGTGTCTCTTTCACAAGATGAACAACTAAATGAACCATTATGTCAAAAAAAGACGGAGGAAAATACATTTCAAGCTCACACAAGGTAATTACAATCTCTTTTTGTAGTGTTGGTAAGATCTCGGGATCGATCACCTTACTACAAATTACAATCTCTTTTTGTAGTGTTGGTAAGATCTCGGGATCGATCATCTTCGATCAGAGGTGTCAAGTATACGTCTATGTCATTCCCTGGTTGTTTAGGCCCAGAGATTAACATAGATAACATCATGTACTTACGCTTCATACATAGCCACGGAGGTAGGTTATAAATCATAAGAATCACAGGCCATGTGGTATGTGAGATACTTTGAAGACCATGTGGGTTCATTCCATCAGTAGATAATGCCAATCGAAGGTTTCTTGCTTCTGATCCAAACTCAGGATAATCATTATCAATCTTCGACCACTGTGGTGAATCAGCCGGATGCCGATACTTTCCATCAATAATTCTTTCATCTGCATGCCAAGTAAGATGTCTTGCATCGGTTTCACTACGAAACATGCGCCTAAATCTCGGGATTATCGGAAAATACCATAAGACTTTTGCGGGAGATAATCTTTTCTTATATCGAGACAAACCGCATTTAGGGCACTCAGTTAACATTGCATATTCGTTACGAAACAAAATGCAATCGTTAGGACAAGCATGTATCTTATCATAGCTCATGCCAATAGAGCACAACATTTTTTTTGCCTCATAGGTTCGATTAGGAAGAACATTATCATCCGGTAGCATTTCTCTCATAAGGGCCAACAACTCTGTGAAACTTTTATCCGACCATCCATTGCCCGCCTTTAAGTTGTACAACTTTAATACCGCAGAAAGTCTTGAGAATTTAGTGCAACCTTTGTACAACGGTTTCTCTGCATCGCTTACCATCCTCTCAAACATTTCAGGACAATCATGAAGATCTTCTTCCAGTGCTTCTACAATCTCTTCAACTCGATCACAATCGTATGTTTCCGTGTCTTTGTCGTATGAAGCATAGGTCGTATTACTTTTTCCACTCGATTCAACATTCTCGTTAATTTTCTCACCATGAAATATCCAACACTGATAACTTTGATCAATTCCATGCCTCAGCAAATGCGATTTCAATCCATGTGCGTCAACCTTACCAATATAACAACAACGCAAGCAAGGACAATGCATTCGTCTGGGGTTTTCAGCGTGTTGAACAACATACTTAACGAATTCCAAAACCCCACTCTCGTACTCTTTGGTCATTCGATCGGCACAGATCCATGTTTTATCCATGGTTTTCCTACTTATTAAAGTAAACAATTAATCCAGACGAAAATACATAACTAAGGTAGTATCTTTGAATATCCTAACAATTATAAAGTTCAATTCATTTTAAACTTCAAAAACCTATACATAACCAATGTTAATATAAACTTCAATAACGTATCCGATACGCCAATATACCAACTTTAATTACCTCATCACTTTCATTTTTTATATTACAAGAATCAAACTTTTTCTATTACAATATACCTATAACTATACCTATAACTATATTAGAGTTCGTTCAATCATTTTATGGGAGAAATCTTGTTCCTTTAGAATGAAAGTGAGATGAACAACACTTTCACAGTTAAAAAGAAAAAAAACTACCTATTCAATCTTCAAGTATAATCACTAAGGAAACATGAAGTTTGAACAATATTGAACATCTAAATCCAAGCCTAGTCATGACAGCCCCAACATGCAATGCATTTCAAATTTCATCATGCATACCAAGCAAGTATAAAGAAAATCAAATTGCATACACATATACATACACAATTCAATATACATACATACACAAACTAACAACTCCCAAATCACCAACTATCATTAAACATTGCATTTGTAACACCAGCAACTAACCGATTAGCATAGCATTTTCAACAAACAGTTAACCATAATAAAATTAGAATTAATTCAATTAACATCAACATTCAAAATCAATAAACCAACCATATTCCATAGTAGTTTCAATGAACATTCAAATTGATTTCAAAGCATCATTAACTTTAGCATATCATTGCAACGTCCATCAACACAATAATGATTTCTAACTTCCATACTAACCTCAACTAACATGATCAATGGACTTCTAACTCATGTCACCTCTAATTACTAACAGCTTATTAACTAACATTTTTCATAACACATTTTCCTAACTGTTTTGACTACTAATCTAACTCTCCTAACACAATTAGTTACCTAACAATTTATTAACACAATTGCATACTAGTTTAACAGCTCTAACATCATTTGCTAATAATCATCCAATTCCATAACAATTATAATAATCACTAACAAGTTAGCATACTAACTCAATCACTAAAATGCAATAACAATTCAAACAATCCTAACTCAAGCAATCTATAATTATCACACTAACTGTTACAACAGTCCTAAAACTTCAATTAACATTCACCAAAATCCATTTAACATCCTAACTAGTATTCACCTGTCACCAAACTTTGTAGCTTGTTGTTGTAAATTTTGGGAATATCGGCACGGTTGAGATTGTTGAGATGAGGAGTGCGGTGGCGGAAACGGTGGAGGTTCGGAGGTGAGAGGCGAGTGCGGCGGTCGATTGTTTGGGTGACGGCGGAGGGACCCTCGAAGGCGGAAAATAGGGTTTTCGGAAGTTGAAGGAAGAGAAAGTAAAGGTGATATGGGGATGTCGTGTTTTGGAGTGTCTGCGTGATGTTGTGTGAGTTGAGAAGAAGGTTATGGCTGATGGAGATTGAGGGGAAGAGGAAATGGCGGAAGTTTGTGAGGTGAGTGAAGAAGAGGGAAAACAAAAGAACAGAGAACGAAAAGTGAAATGGAGTCTGAAATTTTATTTTAAATAGACCTTAGACAGCGCTTTTGTGGAAAGCGCTTTCTAAGGTATGCCTTAGACAGCGCTTTCCAAAAGCGCTTTCTAAACCCCCCCTTAGACAGCGCTTTTGGTTTTAATTTTTTTTTTAATTTAAAGACTTTAGACAGCGCTTTATCAAAAGCGCTGACTAAGGTCTATATTTAAAAGCGCTTTCTAAAAGCGCTGTCTAAGGGGGGGTCTTAGACAACGCTTTTAGAAAGCGCTGTCTAAGACCCCCCCTTAGACAGCGCTTTCATTATTTTCTTGGAACATTTTCCGTGTTTTATTTTAATTTTAACCTTAGACAGCGCTTTCTTTTAAAAGCGCTGTCTAAGATGCGCTGTTAAAAGTCATTTTTGGCGTAGTGGTAGATGCCTAAGAAAATATATAATTATATTAATATTAAATATGTCTTTTCAATTTTTAGTAAATACATGTACGTGCATGCAAAAGTTTGAGTAATACTATTCTAATCACTACTAGCAAAAGGACCAATAAAATTTACATCGGTTGTGTTTATCATAAATGTGAACAAGACACTAGATGATGCTTGGAAAAGTAAGAAATCTAGTGTTTCTCATTTTCAAAATTTTATTTAAGGATTAGGTCATGATAGGTGCGTCATTCATCTTTCTCCTCTGGGTTGTTAAGGCGATGTCCTTGAAGTGGTCTATTTAGTATTGGTATTATATCGACTCTTGCCCATACCATAACTCCGATACCGAAGCACATTATTAGAGCTCCTTTCATGATATAACAAATTTATATTCAATTAGTATATTTTAATGAATTAAAAACACTAAAAGTTTTATTTATTTCCATAATATCTAGTTTATATAATTACATGTTATGTAATTTCTAAACTAATAAACATGTTAATTTAACTTGTTTCGAATTTATTAATTTTATTGCGATTTTATCATATAAAGAGAAAACACTAGACTTATACCAGCATTTATAGACCATATTATGACACTTCTCCATTCGACCAAAGAGGCTAATGCTGCCCCTGGAATTACTCCCATCTAACTTATACCTGAAGAGATAGACAATGCTAACGACCGGATATGAATGAAGAGTAGATGCCTAAGAAAATATATGATTATATTAAAATTAAATATGTCTTTTCAATTTTTAGTAAATATATGTGCGTGCATGCACAAGTTTAGGTAATACTATTCTAATCACTACTAATAAAAGGACCAATAAAATTTAGATCGGTTGTGTTTATCATAAATATGAACAAGACACTGGATGATGCTTGGAAAAGTAAGAAATCTAGTGTTTCTCATTTTCAAAATTTTATTTAAGGATTAAGTAATTATAGGTGCATCATTCATTTTTATCCTCTGGGTTGTTCAAGCGATGTCCTTGGAGTGGTCTCTTTAGTATTGGTATTATCTCGACTCATGCCCATACCATAACTCCGAGACCGAAGCACATTATTAGAGCTCCTTTCAGGATATAACAAATTTATATTCAATTAGTATATTTTAATGAATTAAAAACTCTAAAAGTTTTATTTATTTCAATAAAATCTAGTTTATATAATTGTTTTCTCGCAAATTCGGCTTGACAAGAAGAATACATCCAATTATACACGCTAATATCATACCTAGAGAAATAAAGGTCGTAACAAAAACCAGACCTCGGGTTTTCATTACTATCCCTAGAAGAAAATAGGAAAGTCCTTAAAATAAAATATACTGTAAAAAATAATTTTATAAAAATTTGATCATAACTAGAATGAGATAAAACATTAATAAAAATGGAATTACATGTATATGTCATTTCTAAACTTATAAATATGTTAATTTAACTTGTTTCGAATTTATTAATTTTATTGCGATTTTTCCATATAAAGAGCAAACACTAGACTTATACCAGCATTTATAGACCATATTATGGGACTTCTCCATTCGACCAAAGAGGCTAATGCTGCCCCTATAATTACTCCCATCCAACTTATACCTGAAGAGAGAGACAATGCTAACGACCGGATATGCATGAAGAGTAGATGCCTAAGAAAATATATGATTATATTAAAATCAAATATGTCTTTTCAACTTTTAGTAAATATATGTGCGTGCTTGCACAAGTTTGAGTAATACTATTCTAATCACTACTAAAAAAAGGACCAATAAAATTTAGATCGGTTGTGTTTATCCTAAATATGAACAAGACACTGGATGATGCTTGGAAAAGTTAGAAATCTAGTGTTTCTCATTTTCAAATTATATTTTAGGATTAAGTAATTATAGGTGCATCATTCATCTTTGTCCTCTGGGTTGTTCAAGCGATGACCTTAGAGTGGTCTCTTTAGTATTGGTATTATCTCGACTCATGCCCATACCATAACTCCGAGACCGAAGCACATTATTAGAGCTCCTTTCAGGATATAACAAATTTATATTCAATTAGTATATTTTAATGAATTAAAAACTCTAAAAGTTTTATTTATTTCAATAAAATCTAGTTTATATAATTGTTTTCTCGCAAATTCGGTTTGACAAGAAGAATACATCCAATTATACACGCAAATATCATACCTAGAGAAATAAAGGTCGTAACAAAAACCAGACCTCGGGTTTTCATTACTATCCCTAGAAGAAAATAGGAAAGTCCTTAAAATAAAATATACTGTAAAAAATAATTTTATAAAAATTTGATCATAACTAGAATGAGATAAAACATTAATAAAAATGGAATTACATGTATATGTCATTTCTAAACTTATAAATATGTTAATTTAACTTGTTTCGAATTTATTAATTTTATTGCGATTTTTCCATATAAAGAGCAAACACTAGACTTATACCAGCATTTATAGACCATATTATGGGACTTCTCCATTCGACCAAAGAGGCTAATGCTGCCCCTATAATTACTCCCATCTAACTTATACCTGAAGAGAGAGACAATGCTAACGACCGGATATGCATGAAGAGTAGATGCCTAAGAAAATATATGATTATATTAAAATTAAATATGTCTTTTCAAGTTTTAGTAAATATATGTGCGTGCATGCACAAGTTTGAGTAATACTATTCTAATCACTACTAATAAAAGGACCAATAAAATTTAGATCGGTTGTGTTTATCCTAAATATGAACAAGACACTGGATGATGCTTGGAAAAGTAAGAAATCTAGTGTTTCTCATTTTCAAATTATATTTTAGGATTAAGTAATTATAGGTGCATCATTCATCTTTGTCCTCTGGGTTGTTCAAGCGATGACCTTAGAGTGGTCTCTTTAGTATTGGTATTATCTCGACTCTTGCCCATACCATAACTTCGAGACCGAAGTACATTATAAGAGCTCCTTTCATGTTATAACAATATTATATTCAATTAGTATATTTTAATCAAATAAAAACTCTAAAAGTTTTATTTATTTCATTAATATCTAGTTTATATATTTACTTTCTCGCAAATTCGGCTTGACAAGAAGAATACATCCAATTATACTCACTAATATCATACCTAGAGAAATAAAGGTCGTAACAAAAACCAGACCTCGGGTTTTCATTACTATCCCTTGAAGAAAATAGGAAAGTCCTTAAAATAAAATATACTGTAAAAAATAATTTTATAACAATTTGATCATAACTAGAATGAGATAGAACATTAATAAAAATGGAATTACATGTATATGTCATTTCTAAACTAATAAATATGTTAATTTAACTTGTTTCGAATTTATTAATTTTATTGCGATTTTTCCATATAAAGAGCAAACACTAGACTTATACCTGCATTTATAGACCATATTATGGGACTTCTCCATTCGACCAAAGAGGCTAATGCTGCCCCTGGAATTACTCTCATCCAACTTATACCTGAAGAGAGAGACAATGCTAACGATCGAATATGCATGAAGTGTAGATGCCTAAGAAAATATATGATTATATTAAAATTAAATATGTCTTTTCAATTTTTAGTAAATATATGTGCGTGCATGCAAAAGTTCGAGTAATACTATTCTAATCACTTCTAATAAAAGGACCAATAAAATTTAGATCGGTTGTGTTTATCATAAATATGAACAAGACACTGGATGATGCTTGGAAAAGTAAGAAATCTAGTGTTTCTAATTTTCAAAATTTTATTTAAGGATTAAGTAATTATAGGTGCATCATTCATCTTTCTCCTATGGGTTGTTCAAGCGATGTCCTTGGAGTGGTCTCTTTAGTATTGGTATTATCTCGACTCTTGCCCATACCATAACTCCGAGACCGAAGCACATTATAAGAGCTCCTTTCAGGTTATAACAAATTTATATTCAATTAGTATATTTTAATCAAATAAAAACTCTAAAAGTCTTATTTATTTCATTAAAATCTAGTTTATAATTACTTTCTCGCAAATTGGGCTTGACAAGAAGAATACATCCAATTATACTCACTAATATGATACCTAGAGAACTAAAGGTCGTAACAAAAACCAGACCTCGGGTTTTCATTACTATCCCTAGAAAAAAAATAGGAATGTCCTTAAAATAAAATATACTGTAAAAACTAATTTTATAACAATTTGATCACAACTAGAATGAGATAAAACATTAATAAAAATGGAATTTCATGTATATGTAACTTCTAAACTAATAAATATGTTAACTTATCTTGTTTCGAATTTATTAATTTTATTGCGATTTTTCCATATAAAGAGCAAACACTAGACTTATACCAGCATTTATACACCATATTATGGGACTTCTCCATTCGACCAAAGAGGCTAATGCTGCCCCTGGAATTACTCCCATCCAACTTATACCTGAAGAGAGAGACAATGCTAACGACCGAATATGCATGAAGAGTAGATGCCTAAGAAAATATATAATTATATTAATATTAAATATGCCTTTTCAATTTTTAGTAAATATATGTACGTGCATGCTCAAGTTTGAGTAATACTATAAAAATCACTACTAATAAAAGGACCAATAAAATTTGGATCTGTTGTGTTTATCATAAATGTGAACAAGACACTGGATGATGCTTGGAAAAGTAAGAAATCTAGTGTTTCTCATTTTCAAAATTTTATTTAAGTATTAGGTTATGATAGGTGCGTCATTCATCTTTCTCCTCTGGGTTGTTAAGGCGATGTCCTTGGAGTAGTCTATTTAGTATTGGTATTATCTCGACTCTTGCCCATACCATAACTCCGAGACCGAAGCACATTATAAGAGCTCCTTTCAGGTTATAACAAATTTATATTTAATTAGTATATTTTAATCAAATAAAAACTCTAAAAGTTTTATTTATTTCATTAAAATCTAGTTTATATAATTACTTTCTCGCAAATTCGGCTTCACAAGAAGAATACATCAAATTATACTCACTAATATCATACCTAGAGAACTAAAGGTCGTAACAAAAACCAGACCTCGGGTTTTCATTACTATCCCTAGAAGAATATAGGAATGTCCTTAAAATAAAATATACTGTAAAAAATAATTTTATAACAATTTGATCATAACTAGAATGAGATAAAACATTAATAAAAATAGAATTACATGTATATGTAACTTCTAAACTAATAAATATGTTAATTTATCTTGTTTCGAATTTATTAATTTTATTGTGATTTTTCCATATAAAGAGCAAACACTAGACTTATACCAGCATTTATAGACCATATTATGGGACTTCTCCATTCGACCAAAGAGGCTAATGTTGCCCCTGGAATTACTCCAATCCAACTTATACCTGAAGAGAGAGACAATGCTAACGACCGGATATGCATGAAGAGTAGATGCCTAAAAAATATATGATTCTATTATAATTAAATACGTCTTTTCAATTTTTAGTAAATATATGTGCGTGCATGCACAAGTTTGAGTAATACTATTCTAATCACTACTAATAAAAGGACCAATAAAATTTAGATCGGTTGTGTTTATCATAAATATGAACAAGACACTAGATGATGCTTGGAAAAGTAAGAAATCTAGTGTTTCTAATTTTCAAAATTTTATTTAAGGATTAAGTAATTATAGGTGCATCATTCATCTTTCTCCTCTGGGTTGTTCAAGCGATGTCCTTGGAGTGGTCTCTTTAGTATTGGTATTATCTCGACTCTTGCCCATACCATAACTCCGAGACCGAAGCACATTATAAGAGCTCCTTTCAGGTTATAACAAATTTATATTCAATTAGTATATTTTAATCAAATAAAAACTCTAAAAGTCTTATTTATTTCATTTAAATCTAGTTTATAATTACTTTCTCGCAAATTCGACTTGACAAGAAGAATACATCCAATTATACTCACTAATATGATACCTAGAGAACTAAAGGTCGTAAGAAAAACCAGACCTCGGGTTTTCATTACTATCCCTAGGAAAAAATAGGAATGTCCTTAAAATAAAATATACTGAAAAAACTAATTTTATAACAATTTGATCACAACTAGAATGAGATAAAACATTAATAAAAATGGAATTACATGTATATGTAACTTCTAAACTAATAAATATGTTAACTTATCTTGTTTCCAATTTATTAACTTTATTGTGATTTTTCCATATAAAGAGCAAACACTAGACTTATACCAGCATTTATAGACCATATTATGGGACTTCTCCATTCGACCAAAGAGGCTAATGCTGCCCCTGGAATTACTCTCATCCAACGTATACCTGAAGAGAGAGACAATGCTAACGACCGAATATGCATGATGAGTAGATGCCTAAGAAAATATATAATTATATTAATATTAAATATACCTTTTCAATATTTAGTAAATATATGTACGTGCATGCTCAAGTTTGAGTAAGACAATAAAAATCACTACTAATAAAAGGACCAATAAAATTTACATCGGTTGTGTTTATCATAAATATGAACAAGACACTAGATGATGCTTCGAAAAGTAAGAAATCTAGTGTTTCTCATTTTCAAATTTTATTTAATGATTAAGTAATGCTAGGTGCATCATTCATCTTTCTCCTCCGGGTTGTTCAAGCGATGTCCTTGGTGTAACACCCCGATAAAAATAAGATAATTATTTAATTTAAGTTAATATTATATTTATTAATTTAATTAAATAATTGGAATTTTTGGATTATTATTATTATTATTGGAATAATAATTATTGGAAAATATATAAGTTGGAAATAAGGAAAAAGAGTTCCATTTTGGTAAAAAGAGTTTTCACGTGAAAACAGAGAAGCGGCTCAAAAAGAGGAAAAGGGCAAAGAGGCAGAGCAAGAGGAAGAAGGTTGGAGAAGAGAAAAGCTTGAAGCTTAAAGATTCACCGGATTAACTCAGGTAAGGGGGGTTTATCGTCGTTTAATGGGTATTATGGGTTAACATGTAATGGGTAGTGATGAACCGTTGATTTGACCCTAATTGGGATGTTGAATGCTGAAAAATTGTGTTGGATAAGTTGTGTTAAAGCTGTAATTGAATCTGTATTCGTGTGAGTTGTGATTTCCCGAACGTATAGCTTTTTACGGAATCGGAATCGGAGGTCCGGAAGTCCTCCAACGGCGGAAAATGCGGAGAATTCTGCATTCTGCTTCGTGTTAGCGCAGGAACAGCGTTCTGTCTTGCGTTAACCGGTTAACCCAGGGTGTTAACCGGTTAACACTGTTATGAATTGTGAAAAATTGCTGTTTTGTCTACGTTAACCGGTTAACCCAGGGTGTTAACCGGTTAACACTGTTGTGATTTATGAGAAATTGCTGTTCTGTCTGCGTTAACCGGTTAACCCAGGGCGTTAACCGGTTAACACTGTTAAATTTGGCCAGGAAGCGTGTTCTGTCCTGCGTTAACCGGTTAACCCAGGGCGTTTACCGGTTAACACTGTTGGAAATTGGAAAAATTGATATTTTAATGTTGTGAACATAATTGGTGATTGGCCTATATCGGTGTGTGATATAGTAGGGATTAATTCCCGTTGTTTTGAGTAGGATAGGTATTATTAGAGTGTGCTAATACTGTGATTGATTAATTGGCATGACATGATATGATTATGTGATAAATATGCTGATGATGTGTGAAAGTATGCATAATGTTGTGAATGTATATATTATGCATGTGTTGGTGAATGGACTGTTTTATGGCTTAGAGTGTGAGCATATGTCCATTGTGGATTGTTGTTGATGATGTTGCATTGCTAGGTGAATTAGCATGCATATTGTGGCCTTTATGGTGGTAGCTAATTCCCATGGTGAGGAATTAGTGAGTTAGTCATTATGGACTGTTGTTGATGTTTGCATGCTAGGTGAATTAGCGTGCATAGCATGGCCCTTGGGGTGGTAGCTAATTCCCGTGGTGAGGAATTAGTGAGTGAGTCACTAGGTCTCAAATGAGTGGGACTAGTGGGCTTGGTAGCCGTATCTGGATTTGATCGGTGAGGTGAACTATATGTTCACGAATAGTCGGTACCGCATGCATGGAGTCTCATTGCATAATGTATGTATGGCGTATAATATGAATGGATGTATTCCAATATTATACGTGTGTTTGTGTTGGCATTGAGTATGAGTATGAATTGTGTTGGTATTGAGTATGATATTTGAGTTGATGTGCCGTTACTGAATGTGTGATATGATTAGGGTGATTAATGTGTTATTTACTTAGCATTACATGATATTTTATAATGCTTTTTATATCGATTGAGGAACTCACCCTTACAACTATTTTTTCAGGTAACGAGCAGTGATTGAGTAGAAGCTAGTGCTTGGAGTCTAGTGTAGTCTCCTTAGTGGGTCATGCTCTGATAGATGTAACATCGGGACGGGATGTTTTACCTTGTTGAATAATTTTACATGTAATGTGTTACATGTTTTGCAATGATTGATTTGATTTCTATCCGCTGCGTATTGTGCAAATGCTTTATGTTTTGAATTAATAAAAGAGCATGACAGTTATTACGGTGAATGGTGTGAAATGATTGTGTGACACCCTTAATTGCATAATTACTCTGATGTATATATATTTGTTGTTTTAATTAAATATTTAGGGTATTTTAGAAGGGTGTTACATTAGTGGTATCAGAGCATAGTCGGTCGAGTCGAGTCGTAATTATTCTGTTTCCCCTGTATGGGATAGGTGTTGTGTAACCCTATCAGTACTTATTGTTTTAGCTTGATTGGGTTTTCAGAATAGAGATGGCTGGAAGAGGTAGAGACGATGTTGCGATTGCTGAGGCTCTGGGTATGCTAGCTGGAGTACTTGGGGGAAATCCGAATGTTGTGGGAATGGGAGCTGCTCGTCAACTGAGTGAGTTCCAGAAGAACAATCCTCCAATGTTCAAGGGAGCATACGATCCAGATGGCGCTCAGAAGTGGTTAAAGGAGATCGAGAGGATCTTCCGAGTGACTGAGTGTGCCGATAACCAGAAGGTCAGGTTCGGTACGCATATGCTGTCAGAAGAAGCAGATGATTGGTGGGTTGCTACCCGCACTGAGTTGGAATCTGCTGAGAATGCTGAGACCACTTGGGCTGTGTTCAGAGAGAGATTCCTGAGGAAGTACTTTCCAGAGGATGTCAGAGGAAAGAAAGAGATAGAGTTCTTGGAATTGAAGCAGGGCAACCGGTCTGTTACTGAGTATGCTGCTAAGTTCACAGAGCTGTCGAAGTATTACACTCCCTATGATGAGGCTACTGGGGAATTTTCAAAATGTGTGAAGTTTGAGAACGGGTTGCGTCCCGAGATCAAGCAGGCTATTGGATATCAGCGGATTAGAGTGTTTTCTGATTTGGTTGACTATTGAAGGATTTTTGAACAGGATACCAAGGCCAAAGCGGAAAGCTATCAGCAGAGGGTTGATAGGAAAGGCAAGAATCAGAATGATCGTGGGAAACCGTATGCAGCTGGCAAAGGTTTCCAGAGACAGAGTGGAATGAAGAGGCCTAGTGGGAGAGACTCTAGTGCCCCTGCTAAGTGTTACAAATGTGGTCAGGCTGGACATCGTGTCCATGAGTGTACCAGTGCTGAGAGGAAGTGTTTCAAGTGTGGAAAAGGTGGTCACTTGGCTGCAGAGTGCCGGTTGAAGACTGTGACTTGTTTCAACTGTGGAGAGGTGGGTCATATCAGTCCACAGTGTCCTAAGCCGAAGAGAGAGAACCAGTCGGGAGGCAAGGTCTTTGCTTTATCGGGTTCTGAGACTTTTGCAGATGATCGTTTGATCCGAGGTACGTGTTATATTAATGGCTTTCCTCTTGTAGCTATTATTGACACAGGTGCGACTCATTCCTTTATATCTTTGGATTGTGCTGTGAAACTTAAGTTAGAGATATCTGAGATGCATGGAAGTATGGTGATTGATACTCCTGCGAAGGGTTCAGTGACTACAACTTTAGTTTGTTTAAATTGTCCTTTGAGTATTTTTGGTAGAGACTTTGGGATGGACCTAGTGTGTCTTCCACTAGTGCAGATTGATGTTATTCTGGGTATGAACTGGTTGGTGTCTAACCGAGTTTATATCAACTGTTTTGATAAGACTGTGATCTTTCCTGAGATTGAGGAAGGGAAGAGTTTGTTTCTATCTGCAAGGCAGGTGAATGAGGCAGTAGCAGATGGGGCAGAGTTGTTTATGCTGTTAGCGACTTTGGAGGCTAAAGATAAACTGGTGATTTGCGATCTAGCTGTGGTGTGTGATTTTCCTGATGTGTTTCCTGAAGAAGTGAATGAATTACCGCCAGAACGTGAAGTTGAGTTCTCGATTGATTTGGTACCTGGTACTAGGCCGATATCGATGGCTCCGTACCGTATGTCTGCTGTTGAGTTAACTGAATTGAAGAGTCAGTTGGAAGATCTGTTGGATAAGAAATTTATTCGTCCGAGTGTGTCACCGTGGGGTGCACCAGTGTTATTGGTTAAGAAGAAAGAAGGTACTATGAGGTTGTGTGTGGACTACAGGCAATTGAATAAAGTGACGATCAAGAATCGGTATCCTTTGCCGAGGATTGATGATTTGATGGATCAGTTGGTTGGTGCGAGTGTGTTCAGCAAAATAGATTTGAGATCGGGTTATCATCAGATACGTGTGAAAACTGAGGATATTCAGAAGACTGCTTTCAAAACAAGGTATGGACATTATGAGTATTCTGTAATGCCTTTTGGTGTGACTAATGCGCCTGGAGTATTTATGGAGTATATGAATAGGATTTTCCATCCGTACCTAGACAAGTTTGTTGTAGTGTTTATTGACGATATTTTGGTGTATTCGAAATCTGAAGAAGAGCATGCTGAACATTTGAGAGTGGTTTTAGGAGTTCTACGAGAAAAGAAGTTATTTGCTAAACTCTCTAAGTGTGAATTTTGGTTAGAATAAGTTAGTTTTCTTGGTCATGTGATTTCAAGAGGTGGTGTTGCTGTTGATCCTTCTAAGATAGAAGCGGTATCTAAGTGGGAAGCTCCGAAGTCAGTTTCTGAGATAAGGAGTTTTCTTGGACTTGCAGGATATTATAGGAAGTTCATTGAAGGATTTTCTAAGTTGGCGTTACCGTTAACGATGTTGACTAGAAAGGGGCAAGCGTTTGTTTGGGACTCAAAATGTGAAGAAGGTTTCCAAGAGTTAAAGAGAAGGTTAACTACTGCTCCTATTCTGATATTACCAAGTCCGTCAGAATTATTTGAGGTTTTCTGTGATGCTTCATTGTTGGGTTTGGGTGGTGTGTTGATGCAGAATAAGCAGGTTATAGCTTATGCTTCGAGACAACTGAAGGTTCATGAGAGGAACTATCCGACAGACGATTTAGAGTTGGCAGCTGTGGTATTTGTTCTGAAGTTATGGAGGCATTACTTGTACGGGTCAAGATTTGAGGTTTTCAGTGACCATAAAAGTTTAAAGTATTTGTTTGATCAGAAAGAGCTGAATATGAGACAGAGGAGATGGTTAGAGTTTCTGAAGGATTATGACTTTGGTTTGAATTACCATCCGGGTAAAGCAAACGTAGTGGCTGATGCATTGAGTCGGAAATCATTGCATATGTCTATGTTAATGGTTAAAGAATTGGATTTAATTGAACAGTTTAGAGACTTGAGTTTGGTGTGTGAGAGTACTCACAATAGTGTTAAATTGGGAATGTTGAAGTTAACAAGTGGTATTCTGGATGAGATTAGAGAGAGTCAGAAATCCGATGTGCTTTTGGTGGACAAGTTGACTCTAGTGAATCAAGGTCAAGGTGGTGAATTCAGAGTTGATGAGAATGGTGTTTTGAGATTTGGTAATCGGGTGTGTATTCCAGATGTTACCGAACTTAAGAAGAGTATTCTTGAGGAAGGACATCGTAGTGGCCTGAGTATTCATCCTGGGGCTACGAAGATGTATCATGATTTGAAAAAGTTATTTTGGTGGCCGGGAATGAAAAGAGAAATTGCGAGTTTTGTTTATTCTTGTTTGACTTGTCAGAAGTCAAAGATTGAGCATCAGAAGCCGTCTGGGCTAATGCAACCGTTGGCTATTCCAGAGTGGAAGTGGGATAGTATCAGTATGGATTTTGTTTCTGGTTTACCGAGGACAAGTAAGAATTTTGAAGCTATTTGGGTGATTGTCGATAGATTGACGAAATCGGCTCATTTTATTCCGATCAGAATGGATTATCCGTTAGAGAGATTAGCCGAGTTGTATATTGAGAAAATTGTAAGTTTGCACGGTATCCCGTCGAGTATTGTTTCGGACAGAGATCCTAGATTTACATCGAAGTTCTGGGAAGGTTTGCAGAGGGCTTTGGGAACTAAGCTGAGATTGAGTTCTGCATATCATCCGCAGACTGATGGTCAGACTGAGAGGACGATTCAGTCACTGGAGGATCTTTTGAGAGCTTGTGTCTTGGAAAAGGGAGGTGCTTGGGATTGTTATTTGCCTTTGATTGAGTTTACCTACAACAATAGTTTTCATTCGAGCATTGGTATGGCACCGTTTGAAGCTTTGTATGGTAGGAGATGTCAGACGCCTTTATGTTGGTATGAGTCCGGTGAGAGTGCTGTGGTCGGACCGGAGATTGTTCAACAAACTACGGAAAAGATTAAGATGATTCAGGAGAAGATGAGGATTGCTCAGAGTCGTCAGAAGAGTTATCACGACAAGAGGAGGAAGTCACTTGAGTTTCAAGAGGGAGATCATGTGTTTCTTCGTGTTACTCCGATAACTGGGGTTGGTCGAGCTTTGAAGTCGAAGAAGTTGACACCTCGATTTATTGGTCCTTATCAGATTTTGGAGAGGATAGGGGAGGTAGCCTATCGTATCGCTTTACCGCCGTCACTTGCGAATTTGCATGAGGTTTTTCATGTGTCTCAGTTGAGGAGGTACATTCCTGATCCGTCACATGTGGTCCAAATAGATGATGTACAGGTGAGAGATAACCTGACTGTTGAAACATCACCTATGAGGATCGAGGATCGAGAGTTGAAGCAGTTGCGGGGTAAAGAGATTGCTTTGGTAAAGGTAGCTTGGGGAGGACCAGCAGGTGGCAATGTGACTTGGGAACTTGAGAGTCAGATGAAGGAGTCTTATCCGGAGTTATTCGCTTGAGGTATGTTTTCGAGGACGAAAACTCTTTTAGTGGGGGAGAGTTGTAACACCCCGATAAAAATAAGATAATTATTTAATTTAAGTTAATATTATATTTATTAATTTAATTAAATAATTGGAATTTTTGGATTATTATTATTATTATTATTGGAATAATAATTATTGGAAAATATATAAGTTGGAAATAAGGAAAAAGAGTTCCATTTTGGTAAAAAGAGTTTTCACGTGAAAACAGAGAAGCGACTCAAAAAGAGGAAAAGGGCAAAGAGGCAGAGCAAGAGGAAGAAGGTTGGAGAAGAGAAAAGCTTGAAGCTTAAAGATTCACCGGATTAACTCAGGTAAGGGGGGTTTATCGTCGTTTAATGGGTATTATGGGTTAACATGTAATGGGTAGTGATGAACCGTTGATTTGACCCTAATTGGGATGTTGAATGCTGAAAAATTGTGTTGGATAAGTTGTGTTAAAGCTGTAATTGAATCTGTATTCGTGTGAGTTGTGATTTCCCGAACGTATAGCTTTTTACGGAATCGGAATCGGAGGTCCGGAAGTCCTCCAACGGCGGAAAATGCGGAGAATTCTGCATTCTGCTTCGTGTTAGCGCAGGAACAGCGTTCTGTCTTGCGTTAACCGGTTAACCCAGGGTGTTAACCGGTTAACACTGTTATGAATTGTGAAAAATTGCTGTTTTGTCTGCGTTAACCGGTTAACCTAGGGTGTTAACCGGTTAACACTGTTGTGATTTCTGAGAAATTGCTGTTCTGTCTGCGTTAACCGGTTAACCCAGGGCGTTAACCGGTTAACACTGTTAAATTTGGCCAGGAAGCGTGTTCTGTCCTGCGTTAACCGGTTAACCCAGGGCGTTAACCGGTTAACACTGTTGGAAATTGGAAAAATTGATATTTTAATGTTGTGAACATAATTGGTGATTGGCCTATATCGGTGTGTGATATAGTAGGGATTAATTCCCGTTGTTTTGAGTAGGATAGGTATTAGTAGAGTGTGCTAATACTGTGATTGATTAATTGGCATGACATGATATGATTATGTGATAAATATGCTGATGATGTGTGAAAGTATGCATAATGTTGTGAATGTATATATTATGCATGTGTTGGTGAATGGACTGTTTTATGGCTTAGAGTGTGAGCATATGTCCATTGTGGATTGTTGTTGATGATGTTGCATTGCTAAGTGAATTAGCATGCATATTGTGGCCTTTATGGTGGTAGCTAATTCCCATGGTGAGGAATTAGTGAGTTAGTCATTATGGACTGTTGTTGATGTTTGCATGCTAGGTGAATTAGCGTGCATAGCATGGCCCTTGGGGTGGTAGCTAATTCCCGTGGTGAGGAATTAGTGAGTGAGTCACTAGGTCTCAAATGAGTAGGACTAGTGGGCTTGGTAGCCGTATCTGGATTTGATCGGTGAGGTGAACTATATGTTCACGAATAGTCGGTACCGCATGCATGGAGTCTCATTGCATAATGTATGTATGGCGTATAATATGAATGGATGTATTCCAATATTATACGTGTGTTTGTGTTGGCATTGAGTATGAGTATGAATTGTGTTGGTATTGAGTATGATATTTGAGTTGATGTGCCGTTACTGAATGTGTGATATGATTAGGGTGATTAATGTGTTATTTACTTAGCATTACATTATATTTTATAATGCTTTTTATATCGATTGAGGAACTCACCCTTACAACTATTTTTTCAGGTAACGAGCAGTGATTGAGTAGAAGCTAGTGCTTGGAGTCTAGTGTAGTCTCCTTAGTGGGTCATGCTCTGATAGATGTAACATCGGGACGGGATGTTTTACCTTGTTGAATAATTTTACATGTAATGTGTTACATGTTTTGCAATGATTGATTTGATTTCTATCCGCTGCGTATTGTGCAAATGCTTTATGTTTTGAATTAATAAAAGAGCATGACAGTTATTATGGTGAATGGTGTGAAATGATTGTGTGACACCCTTAATTGCATAATTACTCTGATGTATATATATTTGTTGTTTTAATTAAATATTTGGGGTATTTTGGAAGGGTGTTACACTTGGAGTGGTCTCTTTAGTATTGGTATTATCTCGACTCTTGCCCATACCATAACTCCAAGACCGAAGCACATTATCAGAGCTCCTTTCAAGTTATAAGAAAATTATATTCAATTTGTATATATTAATCAAATAAGAACTTTAAAAGTTCTATTTATTTCATTAATATCTAGTTTATATAATTACTTTCTCGCAAATTCGGCTTGACAAGAAGAATACATCCAATTATACTCACTAATATCATACCTAGAGAACTAAAGGTCGTAACAAAAACCAGACCTCGGGTTTTCATTACTATCCCTAGAAGAATATAGGAATGTCCTTAAAATACAATATACTGTAAAAAATAATTTTATAACAATTTGATTATAACAAGAATGAGATAAAACATTAATAAAAATAGAATTACATGTATATGTAACTTTTAAACTAATAAATATGTTAATTTATCTTGTTTCGAATTTATTAATTTTATTGGGATTTTTCCATATAAAGAGCAAACACTAGACTTATACCAGCATTTATAGACCATATTATGGGACTTCTCCATTCGACCAAAGGGGCTAATGTTGCCCCTGGAATTACTCCAATCCAACTTATACCTGAAGAGAGAGACAATGCTAACGACCGGATATGCATGAAGAGTAGATGCCTAAAAAAATATATGATTCTATTAAAATTAAATACGTCTTTTCAATTTTTAGTAAATATATGTGCGTGCATGCACAAGTTTGAGTAATACTATTCTAATCACTACTAATAAAAGGACCAATAAAATTTAGATCGGTTGTGTTTATCATAAATATGAACAAGACACTGGATGATGCTTGGAAAAGTAAGAAATCTAGTGTTTCTAATTTTCAAAATTTTATTTAAGGATTAAGTAATTATAGGTGCATCATTCATCTTTCTCCTCTGGGTTGTTCAAGCGATGTCCTTGGAGTGGTCTCTTTAGTATTGGTATTATCTCGACTCTTGCCCATACCATAACTCCGAGACCGAAGCACATTATAAGAGCTCCTTTCAGGTTATAACAAATTTATATTCAATTAGTATATTTTAATCAAATAAAAACTCTAAAAGTCTTATTTATTTCATTAAAATCTAGTTTATATATTTACTTTCTCGCAAATTCGGCTTTACAAGAAGAATACATCCAAGAAGAGAGAGACAATGCTAACGACCGAATATGCATGAAGAGTAGATGCCTAAGAAAATATATCATTATATTAATATTAAATATACCTTTTCAATATTTAGTAAATATATGTACGCGCATGCTCAAGTTTGAGTAAGACAATAAAAATCACTACTAATAGAAGGACCAATAAAATTTACATCGGTTGTGTTTATCATAAATATGAACAAGACACTAGATGATGCTTCGAAAACTAAGAAATCTAGTGTTTCTCATTTTCAAATTTTATTTAATGATTAAGTAATGCTAGGTGCATCATTCATCTTTCTCTTCCGGGTTGTTTAAGCGATGTCCTTGGAGTGGTCTCTTTAGTATTGGTATTATCTCGACTCTTGCCCATACCATAACTCCGAGACCGAAGCACATTATCAGAGCTCCTTTCAAGTTATAAGAAAATTATATTCAATTTGTATATATTAATCAAATAAGAACTCTAAAAGTTCTATTTATTTCATTAATATCTAGTTTATATAATTACTTTCTCGCAAATTCGGCTTGACAAGAAGAATACATCCAATTATACTCACTAATATCATACCTAGAGAACTAAAGGTCGTAACAAAAACCAGACCTCGGGTTTTCATTACTATCCCTAGAAGAATATAGGAATGTCCTTAAAATACAATATACTGTAAAAAATAATTTTATAACAATTTGATTATAACAAGAATGAGATAAAACATTAATAAAAATAGAATTACATGTATATGTAACTTTTAAACTAATAAATATGTTAATTTATCTTGTTTCGAATTTATTAATTTTATTGGGATTTTTCCATATAAAGAGCAAACACTAGACTTATACCAGCATTTATAGACCATATTATGGGACTTCTCCATTCGACCAAAGGGGCTAATGTTGCCCCTGGAATTACTCCAATCCAACTTATACCTGAAGAGAGAGACAATGCTAACGACCGGATATGCATGAAGAGTAGATGCCTAAAAAAATATATGATTCTATTAAAATTAAATACGTCTTTTCAATTTTAGTAAATATATGTGCGTGCATGCACAAGTTTGAGTAATACTATTCTAATCACTACTAATAAAAGGACCAATAAAATTTAGATCGGTTGTGTTTATCATAAATATGAACAAGACACTGGATGATGCTTGGAAAAGTAAGAAATCTAGTGTTTCTAATTTTCAAAATTTTATTTAAGGATTAAGTAATTATAGGTGCATCATTCATCTTTCTCCTCTGGGTTGTTCAAGCGATGTCCTTGGAGTGGTCTCTTTAGTATTGGTATTATCTCGACTCTTGCCCATACCATAACTCCGAGACCGAAGCACATTATAAGAGCTCCTTTCAGGTTATAACAAATTTATATTCAATTAGTATATTTTAATCAAATAAAAACTCTAAAAGTCTTATTTATTTCATTAAAATCTAGTTTATATATTTACTTTCTCGCAAATTCGGCTTTACAAGAAGAATACATCCAAGAAGAGAGAGACAATGCTAACGACCGAATATGCATGAAGAGTAGATGCCTAAGAAAATATATCATTATATTAATATTAAATATACCTTTTCAATATTTAGTAAATATATGTACGTGCATGCTCAAGTTTGAGTAAGACAATAAAAATCACTACTAATAGAAGGACCAATAAAATTTACATCGGTTGTGTTTATCATAAATATGAACAAGACACTAGATGATGCTTCGAAAAGTAAGAAATCTAGTGTTTCTCATTTTCAAATTTTATTTAATGATTAAGTAATGCTAGGTGCATCATTCATCTTTCTCTTCCGGGTTGTTTAAGCGATGTCCTTGGAGTGGTCTCTTTAGTATTGGTATTATCTCGACTCTTGCCCATACCATAACTCCGAGACCGAAGCACATTATCAGAGCTCCTTTCAAGTTATAAGAAAATTATATTCAATTTGTATATATTAATCAAATAAGAACTCTAAAAGTTCTATTTATTTCATTAATATCTAGTTTATATAATTACTTTCTCGCAAATTCGGCTTGACAAGAAGAATACATCCAATTATACTCACTAATATCATACCTAGAGAACTAAAGGTCGTAACAAAAACCAGACCTCGGGTTTTCATTACTATCCCTAGAAGAATATAGGAATGTCCTTAAAATACAATATACTGTAAAAAATAATTTTATAACAATTTGATTATAACAAGAATGAGATAAAACATTAATAAAAATAGAATTACATGTATATGTAACTTTTAAACTAATAAATATGTTAATTTATCTTGTTTCGAATTTATTAATTTTATTGGGATTTTTCCATATAAAGAGCAAACACTAGACTTATACCAGCATTTATAGACCATATTATGGGACTTCTCCATTCGACCAAAGAGGCTAATGTTGCCCCTGGAATTACTCCAATCCAACTTATACCTGAAGAGAGAGACAATGCTAACGACCGGATATGCATGAAGAGTAGATGCCTAAAAAAATATATGATTCTATTAAAATTAAAGACGTCTTTTCAGTTTTTAGTAAATATATGTGCGTGCATGCACAAGTTTGAGTAATACTATTCTAATCACTACTAATAAAAGGACCAATAAAATTTAGATCGGTTGTGTTTATCATAAATATGAACAAGACACTGGATGATGCTTGGAAAAGTAAGAAATCTAGTGTTTCTAATTTTAAAAATTTTATTTAAGGATTAAGTAATTATAGGTGCATCATTCATCTTTCTCCTCTGGGTTGTTCAAGCGATGTCCTTGGAGTGGTCTCTTTAGTATTGGTATTATCTCGACTCTTGCCCATACCATAACTCCGAGACCGAAGCACATTATAAGAGCTCCTTTCAGGTTATAACAAATTTATATTCAATTAGTATATTTTAATCAAATAAAAACTCTAAAAGTCTTATTTATTTCATTAAAATCTAGTTTATATATTTACTTTCTCGCAAATTCGGCTTTACAAGAAGAATACATCCAAGAAGAGAGAGACAATGCTAACGACCGAATATGCATGAAGAGTAGATGCCTAAGAAAATATATCATTATATTAATATTAAATATACCTTTTCAATATTTAGTAAATATATGTACGCGCATGCTCAAGTTTGAGTAAGACAATAAAAATCACTACTAATAGAAGGACCAAT
Source organism: Lathyrus oleraceus (assembly GCF_024323335.1). Taxonomy (NCBI): domain Eukaryota; kingdom Viridiplantae; phylum Streptophyta; class Magnoliopsida; order Fabales; family Fabaceae; genus Lathyrus; species Lathyrus oleraceus. Next base: position 219,491 of record NW_026112411.1, read on the forward strand.
AAAATTTACATCGGTTGTGTTTATCATAAATATGAACAAGACACTAGATGATGCTTCGAAAACTAAAAATCTAGTGTTTCTCATTTTCAAATTTTATTTAATGATTAAGTAATGCTAGGTGCATCATTCATCTTTCTCTTCCGGGTTGTTTAAGCGATGTCCTTGGAGTGGTCTCTTTAGTATTGGTATTATCTCGACTCTTGCCCATACCATAACTCCGAGACCGAAGCACATTATCAGAGCTCCTTTCAAGTTATAAGAAAATTATATTCAATTTGTATATATTAATCAAATAAGAACTCTAAAAGTTCTATTTATTTCATTAATATCTAGTTTATATAATTACTTTCTCGCAAATTCGGCTTGACAAGAAGAATACATCCAATTATACTCACTAATATCATACCTAGAGAACTAAAGGTCGTAACAAAAACCAGACCTCGGGTTTTCATTACTATCCCTAGAAGAATATAGGAATGTCCTTAAAATACAATATACTGTAAAAAATAATTTTATAACAATTTGATTATAACAAGAATGAGATAAAACATTAATAAAAATAGAATTACATGTATATGTAACTTTTAAACTAATAAATATGTTAATTTATCTTGTTTCGAATTTATTAATTTTATTGGGATTTTTCCATATAAAGAGCAAACACTAGACTTATACCAGCATTTATAGACCATATTATGGGACTTCTCCATTCGACCAAAGGGGCTAATGTTGCCCCTGGAATTACTCCAATCCAACTTATACCTGAAGAGAGAGACAATGCTAACGACCGGATATGCATGAAGAGTAGATGCCTAAAAAAATATATGATTCTATTAAAATTAAATACGTCTTTTCAATTTTTAGTAAATATATGTGCGTGCATGCACAAGTTTGAGTAATACTATTCTAATCACTACTAATAAAAGGACCAATAAAATTTAGATCGGTTGTGTTTATCATAAATATGAACAAGACACTGGATGATGCTTGGAAAAGTAAGAAATCTAGTGTTTCTAATTTTCAAAATTTTATTTAAGGATTAAGTAATTATAGGTGCATCATTCATCTTTCTCCTCTGGGTTGTTCAAGCGATGTCCTTGGAGTGGTCTCTTTAGTATTGGTATTATCTCGACTCTTGCCCATACCATAACTCCGAGACCGAAGCACATTATAAGAGCTCCTTTCAGGTTATAACAAATTTATATTCAATTAGTATATTTTAATCAAATAAAAACTCTAAAAGTCTTATTTATTTCATTAAAATCTAGTTTATATATTTACTTTCTCGCAAATTCGGCTTTACAAGAAGAATACATCCAAGAAGAGAGAGACAATGCTAACGACCGAATATGCATGAAGAGTAGATGCCTAAGAAAATATATCATTATATTAATATTAAATATACCTTTTCAATATTTAGTAAATATATGTACGTGCATGCTCAAGTTTGAGTAAGACAATAAAAATCACTACTAATAGAAGGACCAATAAAATTTACATCGGTTGTGTTTATCATAAATATGAACAAGACACTAGATGATGCTTCGAAAAGTAAGAAATCTAGTGTTTCTCATTTTCAAATTTATTTAATGATTAAGTAATGCTAGGTGCATCATTCATCTTTCTCTTCCGGGTTGTTTAAGCGATGTCCTTGGAGTGGTCTCTTTAGTATTGGTATTATCTCGACTCTTGCCCATACCATAACTCCGAGACCGAAGCACATTATCAGAGCTCCTTTCAAGTTATAAGAAAATTATATTCAATTTGTATATATTTAATCAAATAAGAACTCTAAAAGTTCTATTTATTTCATTAATATCTAGTTTATATATTACTTTCTCGCAAATTCGGCTTGACAAGAAGAATACATCCAATTATACTCACTAATATCATACCTAGAGAACTAAAGGTCGTAACAAAAACCAGACCTCGGGTTTTCATTACTATCCCTAGAAGAATATAGGAATGTCCTTAAAATACAATATACTGTAAAAAATAATTTTATAACAATTTGATTATAACAAGAATGAGATAAAACATTAATAAAAATAGAATTACATGTATATGTAACTTTTAAACTAATAAATATGTTAATTTATCTTGTTTCGAATTTATTAATTTTATTGGGATTTTTCCATATAAAGAGCAAACACTAGACTTATACCAGCATTTATAGACCATATTATGGGACTTCTCCATTCGACCAAAGAGGCTAATGTTGCCCCTGGAATTACTCCAATCCAACTTATACCTGAAGAGAGAGACAATGCTAACGACCGGATATGCATGAAGAGTAGATGCCTAAAAAAATATATGATTCTATTAAAATTAAAGACGTCTTTTCAGTTTTTAGTAAATATATGTGCGTGCATGCACAAGTTTGAGTAATACTATTCTAATCACTACTAATAAAAGGACCAATAAAATTTAGATCGGTTGTGTTTATCATAAATATGAACAAGACACTGGATGATGCTTGGAAAAGTAAGAAATCTAGTGTTTCTAATTTTCAAAATTTTATTTAAGGATTAAGTAATTATAGGTGCATCATTCATCTTTCTCCTCTGGGTTGTTCAAGCGATGTCCTTGGAGTGGTCTCTTTAGTATTGGTATTATCTCGACTCTTGCCCATACCATAACTCCGAGACCGAAGCACATTATAAGAGCTCCTTTCAGGTTATAACAAATTTATATTCAATTAGTATATTTTAATCAAATAAAAACTCTAAAAGTCTTATTTATTTCATTAAAATCTAGTTTATATATTACTTTCTCGCAAATTCGGCTTTACAAGAAGAATACATCCAAGAAGAGAGAGACAATGCTAACGACCGAATATGCATGAAGAGTAGATGCCTAAGAAAATATATCATTATATTAATATTAAATATACCTTTTCAATATTTAGTAAATATATGTACGTGCATGCTCAAGTTTGAGTAAGACAATAAAAATCACTACTAATAGAAGGACCAATAAAATTTACATCGGTTGTGTTTATCATAAATATGAACAAGACACTAGATGATGCTTCGAAAAGTAAGAAATCTAGTGTTTCTCATTTTCAAATTTTATTTAATGATTAAGTAATGCTAGGTGCATCATTCATCTTTCTCTTCCGGGTTGTTTAAGCGATGTCCTTGGAGTGGTCTCTTTAGTATTGGTATTATCTCGACTCTTGCCCATACCATAACTCCGAGACCGAAGCACATTATCAGAGCTCCTTTCAAGTTATAAGAAAATTATATTCAATTTGTATATTTTAATCAAATAAGAACTCTAAAAGTTCTATTTATTTCATTAATATCTAGTTTATATAATTACTTTCTCGCAAATTCGGCTTGACAAGAAGAATACATCCAATTATACTCACTAATATCATACCTAGAGAACTAAAGGTCGTAACAAAAACCAGACCTCGGGTTTTCATTACTATCCCTAGAAGAATATAGGAATGTCCTTAAAATACAATATACTGTAAAAAATAATTTTATAACAATTTGATTATAACAAGATTGAGATAAAACATTAATAAAAATAGAATTACATGTATATGTAACTTTTAAACTAATAAATATGTTAATTTATCTTGTTTCGAATTTATTAATTTTATTGGGATTTTTCCATATAAAGAGCAAACACTAGACTTATACCAGCATTTATAGACCATATTATGGGACTTCTCCATTCGACCAAAGAGGCTAATGTTGCCCCTGGAATTACTCCAATCCAACTTATACCTGAAGAGAGAGACAATGCTAACGACCGGATATGCATGAAGAGTAGATGCCTAAAAAAATATATGATTCTATTAAAATTAAATACGTCTTTTCAATTTTTAGTAAATATATGTGCGTGCATGCACAAGTTTGAGTAATACTATTCTAATCACTACTAATAAAAGGACCAATAAAATTTAGATCGGTTGTGTTTATCATAAATATGAACAAGACACTGGATGATGCTTGGAAAAGTAAGAAATCTAGTGTTTCTAATTTTCAAAATTTTATTTAAGGATTAAGTAATTATAGGTGCATCATTCATCTTTCTCCTCTGGGTTGTTCAAGCGATGTCCTTGGAGTGGTCTCTTTAGTATTAGTATTATCTCGACTCATGCCCATACCATAACTCCGAGACCGAAGCACATTATTAGAGCTCCTTTCAGGTTATAACAAATTTATATTCAATTAGTATATTTTAATCAAATAAAAACTCTAAAAGTCTTATTTATTTCATTAAAATCTTGTTTATAATTACTTTCTCGCAAATTCGGCTTGACAAGAAGAATACATCCAATTATACTCACTAATGTGCTTAGGTCTCGAATTTATTAATTTTATTGCGATTTTTCCATATAAAGAGCAAACACTAGACTTATACCAGCATTTATAAAACCATATTATGGGACTCCTCCCTTCGACCAAAGAGGCTAATGCTGCCCCTGGAATTACTCCCATCCAACTTATACCTGAAGAGAGAGACAATGCTAACGACCGGATATGCATGAAGAGTAGATGCCTAAGAAAATATATAATTGTATTAATATTAAATATATCTTTTCAATTTTTAGTAAATATATGTGCGTGCATGCTCAAGTTTGAGTAATCCTATTCAAGTCACTACTAATAAAAGGACCAATAAAATTTTGATCGGTTGTGTCTATCATAAATGTGAACAAGACACTGGATGATGCTTGGAAAAGTAAGAAATCTAGTGTTTCTCATTTTAAAAATTTTATTTAAGGATTAGGTTATGATAGGTGCGTCATTCATCTTTCTCCTCTACGTTGTTAAGGAGATGTCCTTGGAGTGGTCTATTTAGTATTGGTATTATCTCGACTCTTGCCCATACCATAACTCCGAGACAGAAGCACATTATCAGAGCTCCTTTCAGTTTATAACAAATTTATATTCAATTAGTATATTTTAATAAAATAAAAACTCTAAAAGTTTTATTTATTTCGTTAATATCTAGTTTATATATTTACTTTCTCGCAAATTGGCTTGACAAGAAGAATACATCTAATTATACTCACTAATATGATACCTAGAGAAATAAAGGTCGTAACAAAAACCAGACCTCGGGTTTTCATTACTATCCCTAGAAGAAAATAGGAAAGTCCTTAAAATAAAATATACTGTAAAAAATAATTTTATAACAATTTGATCATAACTAGAATGAGATAAAACATTAATAAAAATGGAATTACATGTATATGTCATTTCTAAACTTATAAATATGTTAATTTAACTTGTTTCGAATTTATTAATTTTATTGCGATTTTTCCATATAAAGAGCAAACACTAGACTTATACCAGCATTTATAGACCATATTATGGGACTTCTCCATTCGACCAAAGAGGCTAATGCTGCCCCTGGAATTACTCCCATCCAACTTATACCTGAAGAGAGAGACAATGCTAACGACTGGATATGCATGAAGAGTAGATGCCTAAGAAAATATATAATTATATTAATATTAAATATGTCTTTTCAATTTTTAGTAAATATATGTGCGTGCATGCACAAGTTTGAGTAATACTATTCTAATCACTACTAATAAAAGGACCAATAAAATTTAGATCGGTTGTGTTTATCATAAATGTGAACAAGACACTGGATGATGCTTGGAAAAGTAAGAAATCTAGTGTTTCTCATTTTCAAAATTTTATTTAAGGATTAGGTATGATAGGTGCGTCATTCATCTTTCTCCTCTGGGTTGTTAAGCGATGTCCTTGGAGTGGTCTCTTTAGTATTGGTATTATCTCGACTCTTGCCCATACCATAACTCCGAGACCGAAGCACATTATCAGAGCTCCTTTCAGGTTATAACAAATTTATATTCAATTAGTATATTTTAATCAAATAAAAACTCTAAAAGTTTTATTTATTTCATTAATATCTAGTTTATATATTTACTTTCTCGCAAATTCGGCTTGACAAGAAGAATACATCCAATTATACTCACTAATATCATACCTAGAGAAATAAAGGTCGTAACAAAAACCAGACCTCGGGTTTTCATTACTATCCCTAGAAGAAAATAGGAAAGTCCTTAAAATAAAATATACTGTAAAAAATAATTTTATAACAATTTGATCATAACTAGAATGAGATAAAACATTAATAAAAATGGAATTACATGTATATGTAATTTCTAAACTAATAAATATGTTAATTTAACTTGTTTCGAATTTATTAATTTTATTGCGATTTTTCCATATAAAGAGCAAACACTAGACTTATACCAGCATTTATAGACCATATTATGGGACTTCTCCATTCGACCAAAGAGGCTAATGCTGCCCCTGGAATTACTCCCATCCAACTTATACCTGAAGAGAGAGACAATGCTAACGACCGATATGCATGAAGAGTAGATGCCTAAGAAAATATATAATTATATTAATATTAAATATGTCTTTTCAATTTTTAGTAAATATATGTGCGTGCATGCACAAGTTTGAGTAATACTATTCTAATCACTACTAATAAAAGGACCAATAAAATTTAGATCGGTTGTGTTTATCATAAATATGAACAAGACACTGGATGATGCTTGGAAAAGTAAGAAATCTAGTGTTTCTCATTTTCAAAATTTTATTTAAGGATTAGGTTATGATAGGTGCGTCATTCATCTTTCTCCTCTGGGTTGTTAAGCGATGTCCTTGGAGTGGTCTATTTAGTATTGGTATTATCTCGACTCTTGCCCATACCATAACTCCGAGACCGAAGCACATTATCAGAGCTCCTTTCAGGTTATAACAAATTTATATTCAATTAGTATATTTTAATCAAATAAAAACTCTAAAAGTTTTATTTATTTCATTAATATCTAGTTTATATAATTACTTTCTCGCAAATTCGGCTTGACAAGAAGAATACATCCAATTATACTCACTAATATCATACCTAGAGAACTAAAGGTCGTAACAAAAACCAGACCTCGGGTTTTCATTACTATCCCTAGAAGAAAATAGGAAAGTCCTTAAAATAAAATATACTGTAAAAATAATTTTATAACAATTTGATCATAACTAGAATGAGATAAAACATTAATAAAAATGGAATTACATGTATATGTCATTTCTAAACTAATAAATATGTTAATTTAACTTGTTTCGAATTTATTAATTTTATTGCGATTTTTCCATATAAAGAGCAAACACTAGACTTATACCAGCATTTATAGACCATATTATGGGACTTCTCCATTCGACCAAAGAGGCTAATGCTGCCCCTGGAATTACTCCCATCCAACTTATACCTGAAGAGAGAGACAATGCTAACGACCGGATATGCATGAAGAGTAGATGCCTAAGGAAATATATGATTATATTAATATTAAATATGTCTTTTCAATTTTTAGTAAATATATGTGCGTGCATGCACAAGTTTGAGTAATACTATTCTAATCACTACTAATAAAAGGACCAATAAAATTTAGATCGGTTGTGTTTATCATAAATATGAACAAGACACTGGATGATGCTTGGAAAAGTAAGAAATCTAGTGTTTCTCATTTTCAAAATTTTATTTAAGGATTAAGTAATGATAGGTGCATCATTCATCTTTCTCCTCTGGGTTGTTCAAGCGATGTCCTTGGAGTGGTCTCTTTAGTATTGGTATTATCTCGACTCTTGCCCATACCATAACTCCGAGACCGAAGCACATTATAAGAGCTCCTTTCAGGTTATAACAAATTTATATTCAATTAGTATATTTTAATCAAATAAAAACTCTAAAAGTTTTATTTATTTCATTAATATCTAGTTTATATAATTACTTTCTCGCAAATTCGGCTTGACAAGAAGAATACATCCAATTATACTCACTAATATCATACCTAGAGAACTAAAGGTCGTAACAAAAACCAGACCTCGGGTTTTCATTACTATCCCTAGAAGAAAATAGGAAAGTCCTTAAAATAAAATATACTGTAAAAAATAATTTTATAACAATTTGATCATAACTAGAATGAGATAAAACATTAATAAAAATGGAATTACATGTATATGTCATTTCTAAACTAATAAATATGTTAATTTAACTTGTTTCGAATTTATTAATTTTATTGCGATTTTTCCATATAAAGAGCAAACACTAGACTTATACCAGCATTTATAGACCATATTATGGGACTTCTCCATTCGACCAAAGAGGCTAATGCTGCCCCTGGAATTACTCCCATCCAACTTATACCTGAAGAGAGAGACAATGCTAACGACCGGATATGCATGAAGAGTAGATGCCTAAGAAATATATAATTATATTAAATTAAATATGTCTTTTCAATTTTTAGTAAATATATGTGCGTGCATGCACAAGTTTGAGTAATACTATTCTAATCACTACTAATAAAAGGACCAATAAAATTTAGATCGGTTGTGTTTATCATAAATATGAACAAGACACTGGATGATGCTTGGAAAAGTAAGAAATCTAGTGTTTCTCATTTTCAAAATTTTATTTAAGGATTAAGTAATGATAGGTGCATCATTCATCTTTCTCCTCTGGGTTTTCAAGCGATGTCCTTGGAGTGGTCTCTTTAGTATTGGTATTATCTCGACTCTTGCCCATACCATAACTCCGAGACCGAAGCACATTATAAGAGCTCCTTTCAGGTTATAACAAATTTATATTCAATTAGTATATTTTAATCAAATAAAAACTCTAAAAGTTTTATTTATTTCATTAATATCTAGTTTATATAATTACTTTCTCGCAAATTCGGCTTGACAAGAAGAATACATCCAATTATACTCACTAATATCATACCTAGAGAACTAAAGGTCGTAACAAAAACCAGACCTCGGGTTTTCATTACTATCCCTAGAAGAAAATAGGAAAGTCCTTAAAATAAAATATACTGTAAAAAATAATTTTATAACAATTTGATCATAACTAGAATGAGATAAAACATTAATAAAAATGGAATTACATGTATATGTCATTTCTAAACTAATAAATATGTTAATTTAACTTGTTTCGAATTTATTATTTTATTGCGATTTTTCCATATAAAGAGCAAACACTAGACTTATACCAGCATTTATAGACCATATTATGGGACTTCTCCATTCGACCAAAGAGGCTAATGCTGCCCCTGGAATTACTCCCATCCAACTTATACCTGAAGAGAGAGACAATGCTAACGACCGATATGCATGAAGAGTAGATGCCTAAGAAAATATATGATTATATTAAAATTAAATATGTCTTTTCAATTTTTAGTAAATATATGTGCGTGCATGCACAAGTTTGAGTAATACTATTCTAATCACTACTAATAAAAGGACCAATAAAATTTAGATCGGTTGTGTTTATCATAAATATGAACAAGACACTGGATGATGCTTGGAAAAGTAAGAAATCTAGTGTTTCTCATTTTCAAAATTTTATTTAAGGATTAAGTAATGATAGGTGCATCATTCATCTTTCTCCTCTGGGTTGTTCAAGCGATGTCCTTGGAGTGGTCTCTTTAGTATTGGTATTATCTCGACTCTTGCCCATACCATAACTCCGAGACCGAAGCACATTATTAGAGCTCCTTTCAGGTTATAACAAATTTATATTCAATTAGTATATTTTAATCAAATAAAAACTCTAAAAGTTTTATTTATTTCATTAATATCTAGTTTATATAATTACTTTCTCGCAAATTCGGCTTGACAAGAAGAATACATCCAATTATACTCACTAATATCATACCTAGAGAACTAAAGGTCGTAACAAAAACCAGACCTCGGGTTTTCATTACTATCCCTAGAAGAAAATAGGAAAGTCCTTAAAATAAAATATACTGTAAAAAATAATTTTATAACAATTTGATCATAACTAGAATGAGATAAAACATTAATAAAAATGGAATTACATGTATATGTAATTTCTAAACTAATAAATATGTTAATTTAACTTGTTTCGAATTTATTAATTTTATTGCGATTTTTCCATATAAAGAGCAAACACTAGACTTATACCAGCATTTATAGACCATATTATGGGACTTCTCCATTCGACCAAAGAGGCTAATGCTGCCCCTGGAATTACTCCCATCCAACTTATACCTGAAGAGAGAGACAATGCTAACGACCGGATATGCATGAAGAGTAGATGCCTAAGAAAATATATAATTATATTAATATTAAATATGTCTTTTCAATTTTTAGTAAATATATGTGCGTGCATGCACAAGTTTGAGTAATACTATTCTAATCACTACTAATAAAAGGACCAATAAAATTTAGATCGGTTGTGTTTATCATAAATATGAACAAGACACTGGATGATGCTTGGAAAAGTAAGAAATCTAGTGTTTCTCATTTTCAAAATTTTATTTAAGGATTAAGTAATGATAGGTGCATCATTCATCTTTCTCCTCTGGGTTGTTCAAGCGATGTCCTTGGAGTGGTCTCTTTAGTATTGGTATTATCTCGACTCTTGCCCATACCATAACTCCGAGACCGAAGCACATTATAAGAGCTCCTTTCAGGATATAACAAATTTATATTCAATTAGTATATTTTAATCAAATAAAAACTCTAAAAGTTTTATTTATTTCATTAATATCTAGTTTATATAATTACTTTCTCGCAAATTCGGCTTGACAAGAAGAATACATCCAATTATACTCACTAATATCATACCTAGAGAACTAAAGGTCGTAACAAAAACCAGACCTCGGGTTTTCATTACTATCCCTAGAAGAAAATAGGAAAGTCCTTAAAATAAAATATACTGTAAAAAATAATTTTATAACAATTTGATCATAACTAGAATGAGATAAAACATTAATAAAAATGGAATTACATGTATATGTCATTTCTAAACTAATAAATATGTTAATTTAACTTGTTTCGAATTTATTAATTTTATTGCGATTTTTCCATATAAAGAGCAAACACTAGACTTATACCAGCATTTATAGACCATATTATGGGACTTCTCCATTCGACCAAAGAGGCTAATGCTGCCCCTGGAATTACTCCCATCCAACTTATACCTGAAGAGAGAGACAATGCTAACGACTGGATATGCATGAAGAGTAGATGCCTAAGAAAATATATAATTATATTAAATTAAATATGTCTTTTCAATTTTTAGTAAATATATGTGCGTGCATGCACAAGTTTGAGTAATACTATTCTAATCACTACTAATAAAAGGACCAATAAAATTTAGATCGGTTGTGTTTATCATAAATATGAACAAGACACTGGATGATGCTTGGAAAAGTAAGAAATCTAGTGTTTCTCATTTTCAAAATTTTATTTAAGGATTAAGTAATGATAGGTGCATCATTCATCTTTCTCCTTTGGGTTGTTCAAGCGATGTCCTTGGAGTGGTCTCTTTAGTATTGGTATTATCTCGACTCATGCCCATACCATAACTCCGAGACCGAAGCACATTATTAGAGCTCCTTTCAGGATATAACAAATTTATATTCAATTAGTATATTTTAATGAATTAAAAACTCTAAAAGTTTTATTTATTTCATTAATATCTAGTTTATATAATTACTTTCTCGCAAATTCGGCTTGACAAGAAGAATACATCCAATTATACACACTAATATCATACCTAGAGAACTAAAGGTCGTAACAAAAACCAGACCTCGGGTTTTCATTACTATCCCTAGAAGAAAATAGGAAAGTCCTTAAAATAAAATATACTGTAAAAAATAATTTTATAAAAATTTGATCATGACTAGAATGAGATAAAACATTAATAAAAATGGAATTACATGTATATGTAATTTCTAAACTAATAAATATGTTAATTTAACTTGTTTCGAATTTATTAATTTTATTGCGATTTTTCATATAAAGAGCAAACACTAGACTTATACCAGCATTTATAGACCATATTATGGGACTTCTCCATTCGACAAAAGAGGCTAATGCTGCCCCTGGAATTACTCCCATCCAACTTATACCTTAAGAGAGAGACAATGCTAACGACTGGATATGCATGAAGAGTAGATGCCTAAGAAAATATATAATTATATTAATATTAAATATGTCTTTTCAATTTTAGTAAATATATGTGCGTGCATGCACAAGTTTGAGTAATACTATTCTAATCACTACTAATAAAAGGACCAATAAAATTTAGATCGGTTGTGTTTATCATAAATGTGAACAAGACACTGGATGATGCTTGGAAAAGTAAGAAATCTAGTGTTTCTCATTTTCAAAATTTTATTTAAGGATTAGGTTATGATAGGTGCGTCATTCATCTTTCTCCTCTGGGTTGTTCAAGCGATGTCCTTGGAGTGGTCTATTTAGTATTGGTATTAACTCGACTCTTGCCCATACCATAACTCCGAGACCGAAGCACATTATTAGAGCTCCTTTCAGGATATAACAAATTTATATTCAATTATTATATTTTAATCAAATAAAAACTCTAAAAGTTTTATTTATTTCATTAATATCTAGTTTATATAATTACTTTCTCGCAAATTCGGCTTGACAAGAAGAATACATCCAATTATACTCACTAATATCATACCTAGAGAACTAAAGGTCGTAACAAAAACCAGACCTCGGGTTTTCATTACTATCCCTAGAAGAAAATAGGAAAGTCCTTAAAATAAAATATACTGTAAAAAATAATTTTATAACAATTTGATCATAACTAGAATGAGATAAAACATTAATAAAAATGGAATTACATGTATATGTCATTTCTAAACTAATAAATATGTTAATTTAACTTGTTTCGAATTTATTAATTTTATTGCGATTTTTCCATATAAAGAGCAAACACTAGACTTATACCAGCATTTATAGACCATATTATGGGACTTCTCCATTCGACCAAAGAGGCTAATGCTGCCCCTGGAATTACTCCCATCCAACTTATACCTGAAGAGAGAGACAATGCTAACGACCGGATATGCATGAAGAGTAGATGCCTAAGAAAATATATAATTATATTAATATTAAATATGTCTTTTCAATTTTTAGTAAATATATGTGCGTGCATGCACAAGTTTGAGTAATACTATTCTAATCACTACTAATAAAAGGACCAATAAAATTTAGATCGGTTGTGTTTATCATAAATATGAACAAGACACTGGATGATGCTTGGAAAAGTAAGAAATCTAGTGTTTCTCATTTTCAAAATTTTATTTAAGGATTAAGTAATTATAGGTGCATCATTCATTTTTATCCTCTGGGTTGTTCAAGCGATGTCCTTGGAGTGGTCTCTTTAGTATTGGTATTATCTCGACTCATGCCCATACCATAACTCCGAGACCGAAGCACATTATTAGAGCTCCTTTCAGGATATAACAAATTTATATTCAATTAGTATATTTTAATGAATTAAAAACTCTAAAAGTTTTATTTATTTCATTAATATCTAGTTTATATATTTACTTTCTCGCAAATTCAGCTTGACAAGAAGAATACATCCAATTATACTCACTAATATCATACCTAGAGAACTAAAGGTCGTAACAAAAACCAGACCTCGGGTTTTCATTACTATCCCTAGAAGAAAATAGGAAAGTCCTTAAAATAAAATATACTGTAAAAAATAATTTTATAAAAATTTGATCATGACTAGAATGAGATAAAACATTAATAAAAATGGAATTACATGTATATGTAATTTCTAAACTAATAAATATGTTAATTTAACTTGTTTCGAATTTATTAATTTTATTGCGATTTTTCCATATAAAGAGCAAACACTAGACTTATACCAGCATTTATAGACCATATTATGACACTTCTCCATTCGACCAAAGAGGCTAATGCTGCCCCTGGAATTACTCCCATCCAACTTATACCTGAAGAGAGAGACAATGCTAACGACCAGATATGCATGAAGAGTAGATGCCTAAGAAAATATATAATTATATAATATTAAATATGTCTTTTCAATTTTAGTAAATACATGTGCGTGCATGCACAAGTTTGAGTAATACTATTCTAATCACTACTAATAAAAGGACCAATAAAATTTAGATCGGTTGTGTTTATCATAAATATGAACAAGACACTAGATGATGCTTGGAAAAGTAAGAAATCTAGTGTTTCTCATTTTCAAAATTTTATTTAAGGATTAGGTTATGATAGGTGCGTCATTCATCTTTCTCCTCTGGGTTGTTAAGCGATGTCCTTGGAGTGGTCTATTTAGTATTGGTATTATATTGACTCTTGCCCATACCATAACTCCGAGACCGAAGCACATTATTAGAGCTCCTTTCAGGATATAACAAATTTATATTCAATTAGTATATTTTAATGAATTAAAAACTCTAAAAGTTTTATTTATTTCATTAATATCTAGTTTATATAATTACTTTCTCGCAAATTCGGCTTGACAAGAAGAATACATCCAATTATACTCACTAATATCATACCTAGAGAACTAAAGGTCGTAACAAAAACCAGACCTCGGGTTTTCATTACTATCCCTAGAAGAAAATAGGAAAGTCCTTAAAATAAAATATACTGTAAAAAATAATTTTATAACAATTTGATCATAACTAGAATGAGATAAAACATTAATAAAAATGGAATTACATGTATATGTAATTTCTAAACTAATAAATATGTTAATTTAACTTGTTTCGAATTTATTAATTTTATTGCGATTTTTCCATATAAAGAGCAAACACTAGACTTATACCAGCATTTATAGACCATATTATGGGACTTCTCCATTCGACCAAAGAGGCTAATGCTGCCCCTGGAATTACTCCCATCCAACTTATACCTGAAGAGAGAGACAATGCTAACGACCGGATATGCATGAAGAGTAGATGCCTAAGAAAATATATAATTATATTAAATTAAATATGTCTTTTCAATTTTTAGTAAATATATGTGCGTGCATGCACAAGTTTGAGTAATACTATTCTAATCACTACTAATAAAAGGACCAATAAAATTTAGATCGGTTGTGTTTATCATAAATATGAACAAGACACTGGATGATGCTTGGAAAAGTAAGAAATCTAGTGTTTCTCATTTTCAAAATTTTATTTAAGGATTAAGTAATGATAGGTGCATCATTCATCTTTCTCCTCTGGGTTGTTCAAGCGATGTCCTTGGAGTGGTCTCTTTAGTATTGGTATTATCTCGTCTCTTGCCCATACCATAACTCCGAGACCGAAGCACATTATTAGAGCTCCTTTCAGGATATAACAAATTTATATTCAATTAGTATATTTTAATCAAATAAAAACTCTAAAAGTTTTATTTATTTCATTAATATCTAGTTTATATAATTACTTTCTCGCAAATTCGGCTTGACAAGAAGAATACATCCAATTATACACACTAATATCATACCTAGAGAACTAAAGGTCGTAACAAAAACCAGACCTCGGGTTTTCATTACTATCCCTAGAAGAAAATAGGAAAGTCCTTAAAATAAAATATACTGTAAAAAATAATTTTATAAAAATTTGATCATGACTAGAATGAGATAAAACATTAATAAAAATGGAATTACATGTATATGTAATTTCTAAACTAATAAATATTTTAATTTAACTTGTTTCAAATTTATTAATTTTATTGCGATTTTTCCATATAAAGAGCAAACACTAGACTTATACCAGCATTTATAGACCATATTATGGGACTTCTCCATTCGACCAAAGAGGCTAATGCTGCCCCTGGAATTACTCCCATCCAACTTATACCTGAAGAGAGAGACAATGCTAACGACCAGATATGCATGAAGAGTAGATGCCTAAGAAAATATATAATTATATTAATATTAAATATGTCTTTTCAATTTTAAAGTAAATATATGTGCGTGCATGCACAAGTTTGAGTAATACTATTCTAATCACTACTAATAAAAGGACCAATAAAATTTAGATCGGTTGTGTTTATCATAAATGTGAACAAGACACTAGATGATGCTTGGAAAAGTAAGAAATCTAGTGTTTCTCATTTTCAAAATTTTATTTAAGGATTAAGTTATGATAGGTGCGTCATTCATCTTTCTCCTCTGGGTTGTTAAGCGATGTCCTTGAGTGGTCTATTTAGTATTGGTATTATCTCGACTCTTGCCCATACCATAACTCCGAGACCGAAGCACATTATTAGAGCTCCTTTCAGGATATAACAAATTTATATTCAATTAGTATATTTTAATGAAATAAAAACTCTAAAAGTTTTATTTATTTCATTAATATCTAGTTTATATAATTACTTTCTCGCAAATTCGGCTTGACAAGAAGAATACATCCAATTATACTCACTAATATCATACCTAGAGAACTAAAGGTCGTAACAAAAACCAGACCTCGGGTTTTCATTACTATCCCTAGAAGAAAATAGGAAAGTCCTTAAAATAAAATATACTGTAAAAATAATTTTATAACAATTTGATCATAACTAGAATGAGATAAAACATTAATAAAAATGGAATTACATGTATATGTAATTTCTAAACTAATAAATATGTTAATTTAACTTGTTTCGAATTTATTAATTTTATTGCGATTTTTCCATATAAAGAGCAAACACTAGACTTATACCAGCATTTATAGACCATATTATGGGACTTCTCCATTCGACCAAAGAGGCTAATGCTGCCCCTGGAATTACTCCCATCCAACTTATACCTTAAGAGAGAGACAATGCTAACGACTGGATATGCATGAAGAGTAGATGCCTAAGAAAATATATAATTATATTAATATTAAATATGTCTTTTCAATTTTAGTAAATATATGTGCGTGCATGCACAAGTTTGAGTAATACTATTCTAATCACTACTAATAAAAGGACCAATAAAATTTAGATCGGTTGTGTTTATCATAAATATGAACAAGACACTGGATGATGCTTGGAAAAGTAAGAAATCTAGTGTTTCTCATTTTCAAAATTTTATTTAAGGATTAAGTAATGATAGGTGCATCATTCATCTTTCTCCTCTGGGTTGTTCAAGCGATGTCCTTGGAGTGGTCTCTTTAGTATTGGTATTATCTCGACTCTTGCCCATACCATAACTCCGAGACCGAAGCACATTATTAGAGCTCCTTTCAGGATATAACAAATTTATATTCAATTAGTATATTTTAATCAAATAAAAACTCTAAAAGTTTTATTTATTTCATTAATATCTAGTTTATATAATTACTTTCTCGCAAATTCGGCTTGACAAGAAGAATACATCCAATTATACTCACTAATATCATACCTAGAGAACTAAAGGTCGTAACAAAAACCAGACCTCGGGTTTTCATTACTATCCCTAGAAGAAAATAGGAAAGTCCTTAAAATAAAATATACTGTAAAAAATAATTTTATAACAATTTGATCATAACTAGAATGAGATAAAACATTAATAAAAATGGAATTACATGTATATGTAATTTCTAAACTAATAAATATGTTAATTTAACTTGTTTCGAATTTATTAATTTTATTGCGATTTTTCCATATAAAGAGCAAACACTAGACTTATACCAGCATTTATAGACCATATTATGGGACTTCTCCATTCGACCAAAGAGGCTAATGCTGCCCCTGGAATTACTCCCATCCAACTTATACCTGAAGAGAGAGACAATGCTAACGACCAGATATGCATGAAGAGTAGATGCCTAAGAAAATATATAATTATATTAATATTAAATATGTCTTTTCAATTTTTAGTAAATATATGTGCGTGCATGCACAAGTTTGAGTAATACTATTCTAATCACTACTAATAAAAGGACCAATAAAATTTAGATCGGTTGTGTTTATCATAAATATGAACAAGACACTGGATGATGCTTGGAAAAGTAAGAAATCTAGTGTTTCTCATTTTCAAAATTTTATTTAAGGATTAAGTAATGATAGGTGCGTCATTCATCTTTCTCCTCTGGGTTGTTAAGCGATGTCCTTGGAGTGGTCTATTTAGTATTGGTATTATCTCGACTCTTGCCCATACCATAACTCCGAGACCGAAGCACATTATTAGAGCTCCTTTCAGGATATAACAAATTTATATTCAATTAGTATATTTTAATCAAATAAAAACTCTAAAAGTTTTATTTATTTCATTAATATCTAGTTTATATAATTACTTTCTCGCAAATTCGGCTTGACAAGAAGAATACATCCAATTATACTCACTAATATCATACCTAGAGAACTAAAGGTCGTAACAAAAACCAGACCTCGGGTTTTCATTACTATCCCTAGAAGAAAATAGGAAAGTCCTTAAAATAAAATATACTGTAAAAATAATTTTATAACAATTTGATCATAACTAGAATGGAATTACATGTATATGTAATTTCTAAACTAATAAATATGTTAATTTAACTTGTTTCGAATTTATTAATTTTATTGCGATTTTTCCATATAAAGAGCAAACACTAGACTTATACCAGCATTTATAGACCATATTATGGGACTTCTCCATTCGACCAAAGAGGCTAATGCTGCCCCTGGAATTACTCCCATCCAACTTATACCTGAAGAGAGAGACAATGCTAACGACCGGATATGCATGAAGAGTAGATGCCTAAGAAAATATATAATTATATTAATATTAAATATGTCTTTTCAATTTTTAGTAAATATATGTGCGTGCATGCACAAGTTTGAGTAATACTATTCTAATCACTACTAATAAAAGGACCAATAAAATTTAGATCGGTTGTGTTTATCATAAATATGAACAAGACACTGGATGATGCTTGGAAAAGTAAGAAATCTAGTGTTTCTCATTTTCAAAATTTTATTTAAGGATTAAGTAATGATAGGTGCATCATTCATCTTTCTCCTCTGGGTTGTTCAAGCGATGTCCTTGGAGTGGTCTCTTTAGTATTGGTATTATCTCGACTCTTGCCCATACCATAACTCCGAGACCGAAGCACATTATTAGAGCTCCTTTCAGGATATAACAAATTTATATTCAATTAGTATATTTTAATCAAATAAAAACTCTAAAAGTTTTATTTATTTCATTAATATCTAGTTTATATAATTACTTTCTCGCAAATTCGGCTTGACAAGAAGAATACATCCAATTATACTCACTAATATCATACCTAGAGAACTAAAGGTCGTAACAAAAACCAGACCTCGGGTTTTCATTACTATCCCTAGAAGAAAATAGGAAAGTCCTTAAAATAAAATATACTGTAAAAAATAATTTTATAACAATTTGATCATAACTAGAATGAGATAAAACATTAATAAAAATGGAATTACATGTATATGTAATTTCTAAACTAATAAATATGTTAATTTAACTTGTTTCGAATTTATTAATTTTATTGCGATTTTTCCATATAAAGAGCAAACACTAGACTTATACCAGCATTTATAGACCATATTATGGGACTTCTCCATTCGACCAAAGAGGCTAATGCTGCCCCTGGAATTACTCCCATCCAACTTATACCTGAAGAGAGAGACAATGCTAACGACCGGATATGCATGAAGAGTAGATGCCTAAGAAAATATATAATTATATTAATATTAAATATGTCTTTTCAATTTTTAGTAAATATATGTGCGTGCATGCACAAGTTTGAGTAATACTATTCTAATCACTACTAATAAAAGGACCAATAAAATTTAGATCGGTTGTGTTTATCATAAATATGAACAAGACACTGGATGATGCTTGGAAAAGTAAGAAATCTAGTGTTTCTCATTTTCAAAATTTTATTTAAGGATTAAGTAATGATAGGTGCATCATTCATCTTTCTCCTCTGGGTTGTTCAAGCGATGTCCTTGGAGTGGTCTCTTTAGTATTGGTATTATCTCGACTCTTGCCCATACCATAACTCCGAGACCGAAGCACATTATTAGAGCTCCTTTCAGGATATAACAAATTTATATTCAATTAGTATATTTTAATCAAATAAAAACTCTAAAAGTTTTATTTATTTCATTAATATCTAGTTTATATATTACTTTCTCGCAAATTCGGCTTGACAAGAAGAATACATCCAATTATACTCACTAATATCATACCTAGAGAACTAAAGGTCGTAACAAAAACCAGACCTCGGGTTTTCATTACTATCCCTAGAAGAAAATAGGAAAGTCCTTAAAATAAAATATACTGTAAAAAATAATTTTATAACA
Source organism: Lathyrus oleraceus (assembly GCF_024323335.1). Lineage (NCBI taxonomy): Eukaryota > Viridiplantae > Streptophyta > Magnoliopsida > Fabales > Fabaceae > Lathyrus > Lathyrus oleraceus. The sequence continues at coordinate 239,566 of NW_026112411.1, forward strand.
ATTTGATCATAACTAGAATGAGATAAAACATTAATAAAAATGGAATTACATGTATATGTAATTTCTAAACTAATAAATATGTTAATTTAACTTGTTTCGAATTTATTAATTTTATTGCGATTTTTCCATATAAAGAGCAAACACTAGACTTATACCAGCATTTATAGACCATATTATGGGACTTCTCCATTCGACCAAAGAGGCTAATGCTGCCCCTGGAATTACTCCCATCCAACTTATACCTGAAGAGAGAGACAATGCTAACGACCGGATATGCATGAAGAGTAGATGCCTAAGAAATATATAATTATATTAATATTAAATATGTCTTTTCAATTTTTAGTAAATATATGTGCGTGCATGCACAAGTTTGAGTAATACTATTCTAATCACTACTAATAAAAGGACCAATAAAATTTAGATCGGTTGTGTTTATCATAAATATGAACAAGACACTGGATGATGCTTGGAAAAGTAAGAAATCTAGTGTTTCTCATTTTCAAAATTTTATTTAAGGATTAAGTAATGATAGGTGCATCATTCATCTTTCTCCTCTGGGTTGTTCAAGCGATGTCCTTGGAGTGGTCTCTTTAGTATTGGTATTATCTCGACTCTTGCCCATACCATAACTCCGAGACCGAAGCACATTATCAGAGCTCCTTTCAGGATATAACAAATTTATATTCAATTAGTATATTTTAATCAAATAAAAACTCTAAAAGTTTTATTTATTTCATTAATATCTAGTTTATATAATTACTTTCTCGCAAATTCGGCTTGACAAGAAGAATACATCCAATTATACTCACTAATATCATACCTAGAGAACTAAAGGTCGTAACAAAAACCAGACCTCGGGTTTTCATTACTATCCCTAGAAGAAAATAGGAAAGTCCTTAAAATAAAATATACTGTAAAAAATAATTTTATAACAATTTGATCATAACTAGAATGAGATAAAACATTAATAAAAATGGAATTACATGTATATGTAATTTCTAAACTAATAAATATGTTAATTTAACTTGTTTCGAATTTATTAATTTTATTGCGATTTTTCCATATAAAGAGCAAACACTAGACTTATACCAGCATTTATAGACCATATTATGGGACTTCTCCATTCGACCAAAGAGGCTAATGCTGCCCCTGGAATTACTCCCATCCAACTTATACCTGAAGAGAGAGACAATGCTAACGACCGAATATGCATGAAGAGTAGATGCCTAAGAAAATATATAATTATATTAATAAATATGTCTTTTCAATTTTTAGTAAATATATGTGCGTGCATGCACAAGTTTGAGTAATACTATTCTAATCACTACTAATAAAAGGACCAATAAAATTTAGATCGGTTGTGTTTATCATAAATATGAACAAGACACTGGATGATGCTTGGAAAAGTAAGAAATCTAGTGTTTCTCATTTTCAAAATTTTATTTAAGGATTAAGTAATGATAGGTGCATCATTCATCTTTCTCCTCTGGGTTGTTCAAGCGATGTCCTTGGAGTGGTCTCTTTAGTATTGGTATTATCTCGACTCTTGCCCATACCATAACTCCGAGACCGAAGCACATTATAAGAGCTCCTTTCAGGATATAACAAATTTATATTCAATTAGTATATTTTAATCAAATAAAAACTCTAAAAGTTTTATTTATTTCATTAATATCTAGTTTATATATTTACTTTCTCGCAAATTCGGCTTGACAAGAAGAATACATCCAATTATACTCACTAATATCATACCTAGAGAACTAAAGGTCGTAACAAAAACCAGACCTCGGGTTTTCATTACTATCCCTAGAAGAAAATAGGAAAGTCCTTAAAATAAAATATACTGTAAAAAATAATTTTATAACAATTTGATCATAACTAGAATGAGATAAAACATTAATAAAAATGGAATTACATGTATATGTAATTTCTAAACTAATAAATATGTTAATTTAACTTGTTTCGAATTTATTAATTTTATTGCGATTTTTCCATATAAAGAGCAAACACTAGACTTATACCAGCATTTATAGACCATATTATGGGACTTCTCCATTCGACCAAAGAGGCTAATGCTGCCCCTGGAATTACTCCCATCCAACTTATACCTGAAGAGAGAGACAATGCTAACGACCGGATATGCATGAAGAGTAGATGCCTAAGAAAATATATAATTATATTAATATTAAATATGTCTTTTCAATTTTTAGTAAATATATGTGCGTGCATGCACAAGTTTGAGTAATACTATTCTAATCACTACTAATAAAAGGACCAATAAAATTTAGAGTCGTTGTGTTTATCATAAATATGAACAAGACACTGGATGATGCTTGGAAAAGTAAGAAATCTAGTGTTTCTCATTTTCAAAATTTTATTTAAGGATTAAGTAATGATAGGTGCATCATTCATCTTTCTCCTCTGGGTTGTTCAAGCGATGTCCTTGGAGTGGTCTCTTTAGTATTGGTATTATCTCGACTCTTGCCCATACCATAACTCCGAGACCGAAGCACATTATCAGAGCTCCTTTCAGGTTATAACAAATTTATATTCAATTAGTATATTTTAATCAAATAAAAACTCTAAAAGTTTTATTTATTTCATTAATATCTAGTTTATATAATTACTTTCTCGCAAATTCGGCTTGACAAGAAGAATACATCCAATTATACTCACTAATATCATACCTAGAGAACTAAAGGTCGTAACAAAAACCAGACCTCGGGTTTTCATTACTATCCCTAGAAGAAAATAGGAAAGTCCTTAAAATAAAATATACTGTAAAAAATAATTTTATAACAATTTGATCATAACTAGAATGAGATAAAACATTAATAAAAATGGAATTACATGTATATGTAATTTCTAAACTAATAAATATGTTAATTTAACTTGTTTCGAATTTATTAATTTTATTGCGATTTTTCCATATAAAGAGCAAACACTAGACTTATACCAGCATTTATAGACCATATTATGGGACTTCTCCATTCGACCAAAGAGGCTAATGCTGCCCCTGGAATTACTCCCATCCAACTTATACCTGAAGAGAGAGACAATGCTAACGACCGGATATGCATGAAGAGTAGATGCCTAAGAAAATATATAATTATATTAATATTAAATATGTCTTTTCAATTTTTAGTAAATATATGTGCGTGCATGCACAAGTTTGAGTAATACTATTCTAATCACTACTAATAAAAGGACCAATAAAATTTAGATCGGTTGTGTTTATCATAAATATGAACAAGACACTGGATGATGCTTGGAAAAGTAAGAAATCTAGTGTTTCTCATTTTCAAAATTTTATTTAAGGATTAGTAATGATAGGTGCATCATTCATCTTTCTCCTCTGGGTTGTTCAAGCGATGTCCTTGGAGTGGTCTCTTTAGTATTGGTATTATCTCGACTCTTGCCCATACCATAACTCCGAGACCGAAGCACATTATCAGAGCTCCTTTCAGGATATAACAAATTTATATTCAATTAGTATATTTTAATCAAATAAAAACTCTAAAAGTTTTATTTATTTCATTAATATCTAGTTTATATAATTACTTTCTCGCAAATTCGGCTTGACAAGAAGAATACATCCAATTATACTCACTAATATCATACCTAGAGAACTAAAGGTCGTAACAAAAACCAGACCTCGGGTTTTCATTACTATCCCTAGAAGAAAATAGGAAAGTCCTTAAAATAAAATATACTGTAAAAAATAATTTTATAACAATTTGATCATAACTAGAATGAGATAAAACATTAATAAAAATGGAATTACATGTATATGTAATTTCTAAACTAATAAATATGTTAATTTAACTTGTTTCGAATTTATTAATTTTATTGCGATTTTTCCATATAAAGAGCAAACACTAGACTTATACCAGCATTTATAGACCATATTATGGGACTTCTCCATTCGACCAAAGAGGCTAATGCTGCCCCTGGAATTACTCCCATCCAACTTATACCTGAAGAGAGAGACAATGCTAACGACCGATATGCATGAAGAGTAGATGCCTAAGAAATATATAATTATATTAATATTAAATATGTCTTTTCAATTTTTAGTAAATATATGTGCGTGCATGCACAAGTTTGAGTAATACTATTCTAATCACTACTAATAAAAGGACCAATAAAATTTAGATCGGTTGTGTTTATCATAAATATGAACAAGACACTGGATGATGCTTGGAAAAGTAAGAAATCTAGTGTTTCTCATTTTCAAAATTTTATTTAAGGATTAAGTAATGATAGGTGCATCATTCATCTTTCTCCTCTGGGTTGTTCAAGCGATGTCCTTGGAGTGGTCTCTTTAGTATTGGTATTATCTCGACTCTTGCCCATACCATAACTCCGAGACCGAAGCACATTATCAGAGCTCCTTTCAGGTTATAACAAATTTATATTCAATTAGTATATTTTAATCAAATAAAAACTCTAAAAGTTTTATTTATTTCATTAATATCTAGTTTATATAATTACTTTCTCGCAAATTCGGCTTGACAAGAAGAATACATCCAATTATACTCACTAATATCATACCTAGAGAACTAAAGGTCGTAACAAAAACCAGACCTCGGGTTTTCATTACTATCCCTAGAAGAAAATAGGAAAGTCCTTAAAATAAAATATACTGTAAAAAATAATTTTATAAAAATTTGATCATAACTAGAATGAGATAAAACATTAATAAAAATGGAATTACATGTATATGTAATTTCTAAACTAATAAATATGTTAATTTAACTTGTTTCGAATTTATTAATTTTATTGCGATTTTTCCATATAAAGAGCAAACACTAGACTTATACCAGCATTTATAGACCATATTATGGGACTTCTCCATTCGACCAAAGAGGCTAATGCTGCCCCTGGAATTACTCCCATCCAACTTATACCTGAAGAGAGAGACAATGCTAACGACCGGATATGCATGAAGAGTAGATGCCTAAGAAAATATATAATTATATTAATATTAAATATGTCTTTTCAATTTTTAGTAAATATATGTGCGTGCATGCACAAGTTTGAGTAATACTATTCTAATCACTACTAATAAAAGGACCAATAAAATTTAGATCGGTTGTGTTTATCATAAATATGAACAAGACACTGGATGATGCTTGGAAAAGTAAGAAATCTAGTGTTTCTCATTTTCAAAATTTTATTTAAGGATTAAGTAATGATAGGTGCATCATTCATCTTTCTCCTCTGGGTTGTTCAAGCGATGTCCTTGGAGTGGTCTCTTTAGTATTGGTATTATCTCGACTCTTGCCCATACCATAACTCCGAGACCGAAGCACATTATCAGAGCTCCTTTCAGGTTATAACAAATTTATATTCAATTAGTATATTTTAATCAAATAAAAACTCTAAAAGTTTTATTTATTTCATTAATATCTAGTTTATATAATTACTTTCTCGCAAATTCGGCTTGACAAGAAGAATACATCCAATTATACTCACTAATATCATACCTAGAGAACTAAAGGTCGTAACAAAAACCAGACCTCGGGTTTTCATTACTATCCCTAGAAGAAAATAGGAAAGTCCTTAAAATAAAATATACTGTAAAAAATAATTTTATAACAATTTGATCATAACTAGAATGAGATAAAACATTAATAAAAATGGAATTACATGTATATGTAATTTCTAAACTAATAAATATGTTAATTTAACTTGTTTCGAATTTATTAATTTTATTGCGATTTTTCCATATAAAGAGCAAACACTAGACTTATACCAGCATTTATAGACCATATTATGGGACTTCTCCATTCGACCAAAGAGGCTAATGCTGCCCCTGGAATTACTCCCATCCAACTTATACCTGAAGAGAGAGACAATGCTAACGACCGGATATGCATGAAGAGTAGATGCCTAAGAAAATATATAATTATATTAATATTAAATATGTCTTTTCAATTTTTAGTAAATATATGTGCGTGCATGCACAAGTTTGAGTAATACTATTCTAATCACTACTAATAAAAGGACCAATAAAATTTAGATCGGTTGTGTTTATCATAAATATGAACAAGACACTGGATGATGCTTGGAAAAGTAAGAAATCTAGTGTTTCTCATTTTCAAAATTTTATTTAAGGATTAAGTAATGATAGGTGCATCATTCATCTTTCTCCTCTGGGTTGTTCAAGCGATGTCCTTGGAGTGGTCTCTTTAGTATTGGTATTATCTCGACTCTTGCCCATACCATAACTCCGAGACCGAAGCACATTATTAGAGCTCCTTTCAGGATATAACAAATTTATATTCAATTAGTATATTTTAATCAAATAAAACTCTAAAAGTTTTATTTATTTCATTAATATCTAGTTTATATAATTACTTTCTCGCAAATTCGGCTTGACAAGAAGAATACATCCAATTATACTCACTAATATCATACCTAGAGAACTAAAGGTCGTAACAAAACCAGACCTCGGGTTTTCATTACTATCCCTAGAAGAAAATAGGAAAGTCCTTAAAATAAAATATACTGTAAAAAATAATTTTATAACAATTTGATCATAACTAGAATGAGATAAAACATTAATAAAAATGGAATTACATGTATATGTAATTTCTAAACTAATAAATATGTTAATTTAACTTGTTTCGAATTTATTAATTTTATTGCGATTTTTCCATATAAAGAGCAAACACTAGACTTATACCAGCATTTATAGACCATATTATGGGACTTCTCCATTCGACCAAAGAGGCTAATGCTGCCCCTGGAATTACTCCCATCCAACTTATACCTGAAGAGAGAGACAATGCTAACGACCGATATGCATGAAGAGTAGATGCCTAAGAAAATATGATTATTTATAATTAAATATGTCTTTTCAATTTTTAGTAAATGTATGTGCGTGCATGCACAAGTTTGAGTAATACTATTCTAATCACTACTAATAAAGGACCAAAAAAATTTAGATCGGTTGGGTTTATCATAAATATGAACAGGACACTGGATGATGCTTGGAAAAGTAAGAAATCTAGTGTTTCTCATTTTCAAAATTTTATTTAAGGATTAAGTAATGATAGGTGCATCATTCATCTTTCTCCTTGGGTTGTTCAAGCGATGTCCTTGGAGTGGTCTCTTTAGTATTGGTATTATCTCGACTCTTGCCCATACCATAACTCCGAAACCGAAGCACATTATTAGAGCTCCTTTCAGGATATAACAAATTTATATTCAATTAGTATATTTTAATCAAATAAAAACTCTAAAAGTTTTATTATTTCATTAATATCTAGTTTATATAATTACTTTCTCGCAAATTCGGCTTGACAAGAAGAATACATCCATTATACTCACTAATTTCATACCTAGAGAACTAAAGGTCGTAAAAAAACGAGACCTCGGGTTTTCATTACTATCCCTAGAGAAAATAGGAAAGTCCTTAAAATAAATATACTGTAAAAAATAATTTTATAACAATTTGATCATAACTAGAATGAGATAAAACATTAATAAAAATGGAATTACATGTATATGTAATTTCTAAAGTAATAAATATGTTAATTTAAGTTGTTTCGAATTTATTAATTTATTGCGATTTTTCCATATAAAGAGCAAACACTAGCCTTATACCAGCATTTTAGACCATTATGGGACTTCTTCATTCGACCAAAGAGGCTATGCCTAAGAAAATAGGAAGTCATTAATAAAATATACTCCAAAAAAAATTTTAAAAATTGATCATATCTAGAATGAGATAAAACATTAATAAAAATGGATACATGTATATGTAATTTCTAAAGTAAAATATGTTATTTAACTTGTTTCGAATTTATTAATTTTATTGCGATTTTTTCCATATAAAGAGCAAACACTAGACTTATAAAGATTTATAGACCAGTTATGGGACTTCTCCATTCGACCAAGAGGCTAATGCTGCCCCTGGAATTACTCCCATCCAACTTATACTGAAGAGAGAGACAATGCTAACGATGGAATATGCATGAAGAGTAGATGCTAAGAAAATATATAACTATATAATATTAAATATGTCTTTCAAATTTTAGTAAATATATGTGCGTGCATGCACAAGTTTGAGTAATACTATTCTAATCACTACTAATAAAAGGACCAATAAAATTTAGATCGGTTGTGTTTATCATAAATATGAACATTACACTGGATGACGCTTGGAAAAGTAAGAAATCTAGTGTTTCTCATTTTCAAATTTTATTTAAGGATTAAGTAATGATAGGTGCATCATTCATCTTTCTCCTTGGGTTTGTTCAAGCGATGTCCTTGGAGTGGTCTTTAGTATTGGTATTATCTCGACTCTTGCCCATACCATAACTCCGAAACCGAAGCACATTATAGAGCTCCTTTCAGGATATAACAAATTTATATTCACTTAGTATATTTTAATCAAATAAAAACTCTAAAAGTTTTATTTATTTCATTAATATCTAGTTTATATAATTACTTTCTCGCAAATTCGGCTTGACAAGAAGAATACATCCATTATACACACTAATATCATATAGAGAACTAAAGGTCGTAACGTAAACAAACCAGACCTCGGGTTCATTACTAATCCCTAGAAGAAAATAGGAAAGTCCTTAAAATAAAATATACTGTAAAAAATAATTTTATAAAAATTTGATCATGACTAGAATGAGATAAAAATTAATAAAAATGGAATTACATGTATATGTAATTTCTAAAGTAATAATACTTTAATTTAACTTGTTTCGAATTTATTAATTTTATTGCGATTTTTCCATATAAAGAGCAAATACTAGACTTATACCAGCATTTATAGACCATATTATGGGACTTCTCCATTCGACCAAAGAGGCTAATGATGCCCCTGGAATTACTCCCACCCAACTTATACCTGAAGACAGAGAGAACAATGCTAACGACCGGATATGCATGAAGATTAGATGCCTAAGAAACTATCTAATTTTATTAATATTAAATATGTCTTTTCAATTTTAAGTAAATATATGTGCGTGCATGCAAAGTTTGAGTAATACTATTCTAATCACTACTAATAAAGGACAATAAAAATTTAGCTTGGTTGTGTTTATCATAATTATGAACATTACACTGGATGCGCTTGGAAAAGTAAGAAATCTAGTGTTTCTCATTTCAAAATTTTTTAAGGATTAAGTAATGATAGGTGCATCATTCATCTTTCTCCTTTGGGTTGTTCAAGCGATGTCCTTGGAGTGGTCTCTTTAGTATTGGTATTATCTCGCTCTTGCCCATACCATAACTCCGAAACCGAAGCACATTATTAGAGCTCCTTTCAGGATTAACAAATTTATATTCAATTAGTATATTTTATCAAATAAAAAACTCTAAAAGTTTTATTTATTTCATTAATATCTAGTTTATATAATTACTTTCTCGCAAATTGGCCTTGACAAGAAGAATACACCCAATTATACACACTAATATCATACCTAGAGAACTAAAGGTCGTAACAAAACCAGACTCGGGTTTTCATTACTATCCCTAGAAGAAAATAGGAAAGTCCTTAAAATAAAATATACTGTAAAAAATAATTTTATAAAAATTGATCATGACTAGAATGAGATAAAACATTAATAAAAATGGAATTACATGTATATGTAATTTCTAAAGTAATAAATACTTTAATTTAACTTGTTTCATATTTATTAATTTTATTGCGATTTTTCCATATAAAGAGCAAAACACTAGCGACTTATACCAGCATTTATAGACCATATTATGGGACTTCTCCATTGACCCAAAGAGGCTAATGATTGCCCCTGGGATACTCCCACCCAACTTATACCCTAAGAGAGAGAGACCATGCTAACGACCGGATATGCATGAAGAGTAGATGCCTAAGATAATATATAATTATATTAATATTAATATGTCTTTTAATTTTAAGTAATATATTGCGTGCAGCACAAGTTTGGAGTAATACTATTCTAATCACTACTAATAAAAGGACCAATAAATTTAGATCGGTGTGTTTATCATAAATATGAACAGGACACTGGATGATGCTTGGAAAATTAAGAAATCTAGTTTCTCATTTTCAAAAATTTATTAATAAATAAGTAATGATAGGTGCATCATTCATCTTTCTCCTTTGGTTGTTCAAGCGATGTCTTTGGAGTGGTCTCTTTAGTATGGGATTATCTCGACTCATGCCCATACCATAACTCCGAGACGAAGACATTATTAGAGCTCCTTGCAGGATATAACAAATTTATATTCAATTCGTATATTTAATCAAATAAAAACTCTAAAAGTTTTATTTATTTCATTAATATTCTAGTTTATATAATTACTTCTCGCAAATTCGGCTTGACAAGATGAAATAAATCCAATTATACACACTAATATCATACCTAGAGAACTAAAGGTCGAAAAACCCTATCTAATCATTGGTGATGCAAGAATAAAATTGAAAATAACAGGAAACCACAAATGAATAGAGTTAAAAAAATAAAACAAGTTAGAGATGTATAACCTTCAAAAGATTAACCTATATAAGAAATCACTTGTTCCATACATTTGATATATAAGAAAGAAAATTACTCATAAAAGATAGAAAAAAAAAGGAAAAAAAAAGGAAAATCTGACATTTTTTCAGAGTACGTATTTTTTTAACCTTTATATTTGTTTATACAATCATAAACAGATTATGAACCAGAGATTTCTATTATGTAATGTAAGCTAAATTTTGGATTAAGTACCTCCTCAATTATATAAATCAATCAAACATGTAATGAGTAACAAACATTGACATTAAGTAGTATAGAAGGTATGTATTGAACATCAAAATCAATTAAATATTACTTATATCCTTAAGAACATAAAATGTCATCTTCGATATTCTGATAATTAAACAATTAACATAGTTATGAAATTAAAAAAATATGCTAAAATACTAATTATAAGTAGAAAATGAAAAAAAAAAAAAGAAAAATAATAATTACAAGAAAATGAAAAAGAAAAAAAGAAAAAAAAGAAGAATATTACAAGAAAATGAAAATGAGACTGTATTTATAAAGGAAACCAACTCAATCATTTTTCTAGTGTTACTTAGCACCACCGTATTATTGTGAGATCCTCATAATCCTAACAAACATCTCAACCTCATCAAAACAATACGAAAA